>NW_011494601.1:1274773-1278235 GCF_000754665.1 Bison bison bison
TACAGCCCAGTCCCAAAATTCAAAACCAGGTGCTATGGATGTGGGTTTAGAAATACAAAAAACATGAGTGGGTGTTTCTTAATAGTAAAAGAGGGTCTCTTGATTTGCATTCCCAGATGCTTGATTGATTCATAAGTAAATGCCATGGCATCCTTCAAATCCTAAAGTTGTTTGTAAAACATTATGTATGTCCATTTTTTCCAGGATGAATGGTCCAGAGCTTCCATTAGAGTCTTCCAATTTACCTTCAAAAAGTTAAAGAATCATAGAACAGGAGGAGAAAAGAGTAAGCAAAATACAGCACTTATTCAAAGCAAAATAATTTATATATTTTAAGGTATTATTTCATATGAGTAGACACACGTTTTCTTATCATACATAAGCAAGGACAAAATAACAGTTTTCAAATATATATATATGTTGAATGGGTGACATTAAAAGTAAACAGGTAATTTTATCAAATAGGAAACCTCAAAATGATTGAGACAAGTAGCAAGAAATTACAGTGTTGATCCCAAAATAATAATGATGCTTGCTCTGTGTGATTTGAGCTTTATATTCTTTCTACAAGTTATCTGTGTGTAAATAACAAAATAAATGCTTTGAGATGTGAGGGTGTCCACCAATGACTGGATAAGATTAAGGAGATGAATCAGTCAAGAAACACAGCTGAGGCTCATTAGCTCATTTAGGGGAGGAGGAAAGATGACTAGACTGGAGCTCCCTTCTCTGCCCCAGCATAGGCTTTAAGTTAAATTATGCAATAAGTATTATCAAATTGGGTACATATATTTTGTAAATAGTGGAATAAAGGCAAGTTTCCCAAGAGTTTGAAAGTGAGAAGTATCATGTTTGTCCCTTGGAGATGATTTTATTATAGAATACATACTAACTAGATCAGTAAAGAGATATGAGAAGTCACAGTAAAGACACAAAATGACCCCTCCCCAGGAGATTAGATTGATGAATCCTGGTTGGGAAGACATCCAGAATATGGACCAACCAGTGGTGGGAGTACTCAGGAGACATATTTGGAATACACCAATTACTCCTGCGCTCTCTGCTCTATTATCTGTGCCTACGGTAACCTATTCTGACCTACTCTGTACCTTGCCATACTTGGAGGCAAGAATGCAGTCCTCCACCTCCTTCAGTCAAACAACTTTTGTGATCGTAGTGTGTCTTGACCTGAGAAGTGAGCTTAATATTCATTTCAAAGCATAGGAAAGGAAAGAAATATAGGAAACGATGAGGGGAAGAAAGGAGGAAAAGAGAGCAAAATGCAAGATCTATTTTACCAACTGTTTTTAAACATGAGCCAGAATCCAGGAGACCAAAACAAACTTCTGCATGCACTGAAATCTTGGGGCCATGGGTCTGTAGGACTGACGGTGAGCAGACAGTCAAGGATAATGGATGAACGTGAAACCTCCTGGTAGAAGCTTGGCAGGATATCCCTTCCCTAAGCCGTTCCTCTCCCTCAATTTCACTGTGGCTCTTCATAAAGCTGCCACTGGCATAAATATAATTTTTAAATAATCCTTTCTGTATTTAAAAATAATTAATAGTCAGAGACTGGACCAGTTTCTGCGAGACAGATCAAGTATAGCTGAACGTTGTTGGAATGAAGAAGATGGAGGACTGTGTTCTGGGAACCATTATCCCCTATAAAATTTTATAGTTACATTTTCAAGCAGCCCAAAGCCGTGTTTCATGCAGATACTCTAAGCACAAAAGCAGCACATAAAGCATATTTGTTTACTGTATAGGCTGATGGAGAAATGAGCATTTCCACCAGGGCAGACAGCCAAGCCAGTGCAGCCCAGTCTCCCACAGAACTTTCCAAGCTCAGTGGGGCTGGCCGAGTCAGCAGAGGATGCCCAGAAATCCTGCCTTCTAAACTAAAGGTGACCCCCCAAGTGTGAGGGATCTCTTCTAACTCAAAACTCCCCATAGACTTTATCTAACTCTCTTTGGAGATGGGCAGTCTTTTAACTGCCCTTTATCTCTACCCTCCCTCAAGAAACCAAGAATTTCTTTGAGGAGAAAACTTGTATTTCATTTAGCCTTGTTTCTGATACGTGATCTAGCACAGACAATAAAAATTCTGTGTTGAGTGATGTTGGCTGAATATATATATGTATATATGCATGTGTGTATATATATATATGATTGTATGTATTTATCTGAGGGAAAATGCTCATTTTAACAGAGCTTTTTGGTAACCTGCCTCTATGCACCAACAGAGGTTCATGTTAAATTTACCGATCAGAAAATCACTTACTACTGAAGGTCTTTATTTCTCAAAATCTATCAAATTAAAGCATAAAATTTTAAGAAAAAGTGATTTATGCTTCAGTTTTGCAAACTTTATTCCAAGGAATTCTAGCTCTTAATGTTCTGGAGACTCATAATATGCATTTATATACTGAAAGATTTTTTAAATAGTGCATTTTTAAACAGCTTTTTTAAAAAATTTAGGTTTTATGAATTTTATTGTATCATGGAAACTTTCTATCCAACATCTATTACCACCCCTATGGAACTGATAATCTGGAGCACACATTTTGGGAAATGTTACTCTGATAGGAGGATTTCATGAAAAAATAAAAGAAATAATACATTTACCTTGATTCTTACAGATGTGTTTGATTTAACTATTTTCAATAAAGAATTTCAAGATCACGCTAGTCCTCAGTTTACTTTTAGAAGTTATAGAACAACAAATATATTTATTTAAGTTAAATATATTTATTTCAGTTAAATAGTTATAAATAGATATGAAACATAACAATATAACAATAAAGTTGTATTAAAATTATTTCTGGTAGCTAAGTATCACGAAAACAAAACATTCATCATTTGCTTACACCTTTGGCAAATTAGATTACATTATTAATTTAAAAGTATTCTTAATCAGCAATTATTTGCACCATCCCCCAAGCAACTTTCCTGGAGAACTGGTTTTGTTAGAAATGACTTGCTGTTTGGTTAATGGGTGCTGGGCAGAAGTGACAGGGAGTCTGTTTTAAGCCTCACCTTAAGAACTATATATTTCTACATCAGGAGCTCCTGCCCTCCCCAACAGAAGAGCATGCCTCAGGTGGCCATTTCCACACCAGTGACATGTCCAGAAGGAAACGCCTGGCGCAGAGCCACTCCAGGCGAGCGGTGGACCTGAATTCTGAAATTAAACTGCCCCAGCTGATCCACAGATGTACAAGTAAAAAATAAATAGAAGTAAATGTTTATTGTTTTATGTTGTTAAGACTTCATAGTTGTTTGTTAAACTGTAAAAGCTAAGGCGGTATGTCAAATACACATAATAGATAACTTTTCTAAGAAACCTGTCTGTGGAATCTGTCTCCACTTGAAGTCCTCCAATGCTCCTTTCAGTCCACAGGGTTCCGGTTTTGACCTTTGAAATGTATATCAGTATCACCTACTCCAGACTTTATTTTG
>NW_011494601.1:1278335-1297075 GCF_000754665.1 Bison bison bison
TCTTTTTGCTGCTGCTGCTGCTGCTAAGTCACTTCAGTCGTGTCCGACTCTGTGTGACCCCACAGACGGCAGCCCACCAGGCTCCCCCTTCCCTGAGATTCTCCAGGCAAGAACACTGGAGTGGGTTGCCATTTCCTTCTCCAATGCGTGAAAGTGAAAAGTGAAAGTGAAGTCACTCAGTCCTGTCCGACTCTTAGCAACCGCATGGACGGCAGCCTACCAGGCTCCTCGGTCCATGGAATTTTCCAGGCAAGAGTCCTGCAGTGGGTTGCCATTGCCTTCTCACAAGCACATGTAAAATTGAGCTTCCCAGGTGGCGCTAGTGGTAAAGAACCCAGCTGCCAATGCAGGAGACATAAGAGATGTGGGTTCAATCCCTGGCTTAGGAAGATTCCCTGGAGGAGGGCATGACAACCTACTCCAGTATTCTTGCCTGGAGAACCCCATGGATAGAGGAGCCCGGTGGGCTATGGTCCGTAGGGTTGCAGAGTTGGACACAATTAAAGTCACTTGGTATGCATGCACATGTATAATCATATGTTTCATTTCTCTAGGGCAAACATCTAGAAGAGGAATGACTGGATTATATGGTAAGTGTACATTTAACTTTTTAAGAAACTACCAAACTGTTTTCCAAAGTGTTGTAGCATTTGACATTCCCACCATCATCGGATGAGAAACTCAGCTCCTCTAAATTCTTCCCTCCTAGTTCAGTCAGTAAAGAATCTACCTGCAAGGCAGGAGACCTGGGTTTGATTCCTGGGTTGGGAAGATCCACTGGAGAAGGAAATAGCAACCCACTCCAGTATTCTTGCCCTGAGAATCCCATAGACAGAGGAGCCTGGCAGGCTACAGTCCATGGGGTTGCTGAGTCAGACATGACTTAGTGACTAAACCAGCACCACATACTCTGTTTAAAAAGTGTTAGCTGTTACAACTGGTGCATAGTAGTAGCTCATGTTTTTCATTTGAATTTCTCTAATGACTAATAATTCTGACCATTTCACACTTTTATTTGTCATCTCTTTATCCTCTCTGGTGCTGTGTCTGTTAAAATCTTTTGCCTATAATTTTCATTGTGTTTTTTAAGTCTTGTTAGTAGTTTTAAGAGTTATTTTTGTATTCTAGCTATAAGCCCTTTATCATATCAGAAATATTATTTGTAAATATTTTTATTTCTCCTTAATATTTCATAAGCATCTCAACTTTTCAAAGTCCAAAACTTAGTAAAGTGTCTCTAAGCCTGTCTTTACTCTGGGATTCCTTCTTCAGCAAATCCATCTTGTTTTCCAAAACAGAATCATTGCAGTTATTCTTGAGAGCTTTTTCTCTTTTATTTTTCCCCTTTCCAACACACTGTCATCCATCCCATCATGTCCATTTGACATCCTGGTCAGCTGCATTCACTCTGTGCCCACTGCTACTACCGCGTCCCTTGGCTTGACTGCAGCATTGCACTCCTCACGTGTCTTCACGTCTAGTGTTCTTTCCAATCCAGTCCCTTGACAGCAGCCAACATGGCCTGTAGATGTACCACTTTTAAAGGGACCCTCTCAATGACATACTGTCATTCTATGGGTAGATGGTTTTTAAAACTTTATCCAGATTATAAGATGCAGCATCATCTGTCTCAACTAGGTCTCCAGCTCCATTTCTGTCCACTCTCACTCTTTTACTTTACAGTCCATGTAAATTTAGCAACTTCTAGACTCAAAAGTATCATCCTTCATCCCTTCCCTTCTGCCTGGAGCTAATGGGAGCGTTTATTATTTTCTGGACTCCCTCCAGCTTATCTTATTTTCTCATTGGATTGTAAGCTCTACGAGAACATAGATTTTGTCCTGTTTATCACTGGACTCTTAGCACCTGGAATAGTGCCAAGCAAGTATGTATATCCTTAAAGGCCAGACAGAAAGCACCACTTCTGTAACAAGTTCCCAGGCAGAATTAATTTCATCTTTTTCTGTTCTCATGTAGTCCTGTGCGCATCCTATTATCTCAGCAATGCTTTGTATTATTATCTTACCTTCCACTGCTAAAGGAGGCATGTGGCTTATTAGACAAGCACTGTGGCTTACTTGACCAATGAGATCAAAAGTGCATAGTGCACTACTTTCATGCGTTTTCCTTCCTTTATTCTTTCCATAGTTTCTTACTTCCTGTATTCATAATAAGCACAATGGGTTATTAAATTAATGTTGTTTAGTCACACAGTTGTGTCCAACTCTTTGTGACACCATGGAATATAGCCTACCAAGCTCCTCTATCCATGGAATTTTGCAGGCAAGATTACTGGAGTGGGTTGCCATTTTCTTCTTTTAAAGTAATACCATCAATCAATTAAAAATTGATGGATATTATACACCAAATAAACATAACTGTTAAAGTCATAGATATATATATTGAGGCATACTATATATGCCCCAATATAAGGCATATATAAGGGTTCAAGGACTCCCCAGGTGGGGCTAGTGGTAAAGAACCTGCCTACCAGTGAAGGAGACATAAGAGATATAGGTTCAATCCCTGGGTTGAGAAGATCCCCTGAAGGAGGAAATGGCAACCCACTCCAGTATTCTTGCCTGGAGAAGCCCATGGACAGAGGAGCCTGGTGGACTACAGTACATGGGGTTGCACAGAGTCAGACACGACTGAGGTGAGTTAGCATGAGCACTAGTACCTATATAACACATTTTCAACAAAAGCACATTTTTAAGTTTAAATTCCTCATGGACATCACATGTGAACACAGGCAGACTCTTTTTATAAGTAGTTAGATACATGTTACATTTCTAACCTATAAATAGTTTCTGAGAGGGTGAATATTATTTCTATATAT
Organism: Bison bison bison; assembly: GCF_000754665.1. NCBI lineage: Eukaryota > Metazoa > Chordata > Mammalia > Artiodactyla > Bovidae > Bison > Bison bison. The sequence goes on from NW_011494601.1 coordinate 1,281,175, forward strand.
AAACACCCATATAATACTAAATTTATATAGCAGCTTGTAAAGCTTTAAGATATAACAAGTTGCACCATAAAAAAATGGAAGATTTTAAAATTAGAAATCACACCTTTTCACTGAAGGAAAGGGATCACACATAGCGATTTCATGAAGATATTGTGACAAGCTGAGGCTTTTCTTGCGCAGTCAAAGAACTCCTGGACAGTATATTTGAGGTTGTATTTCTCAAAGCAGAGCCCAATGACCAGCTACATAAGAGCTCTTCTGTGTGTGTCAAAACTTCAGTCTACACCTCCCCAACTCACCACATCAGAATATCTGGGAATCAGACCCGTGAATCCGGATGCTTAACAAGCTTGACAGATGACTCTGCTGCACACTGCATTCTGAGAATCATTGATCTAAGGCACCCTGCCTTGGGCAAACAGGCTTGGGTTTGGAAAAACGAGAGGCACAGTGGGAGAACAGCTGTGAGTGGGAAGTTGGATAATCTGCGTGAGGCACAGAAGGTTAGTTGCATGGTGGGTGCTGGCGTGTGCTTAGTACTGGATTCCACAGGGTGTGGGTGATTACAGAACAAGAATTCTTTTCACAGTACCTTATGTTCCCCTTCAAGGTTAAGGAAGGAAGACTCTCAGTTGTCTGCTTTTCCACATCTCACTTCCCTTTCACTCTCCACCTGTTCTTTGACCTTTCTGTCGACATGTTTTCCATCAGAAATATGCTCTGAATCTTGGTGGAGCACAACACTGTCTCCATCTGCCGTGTCTTGTCATCATCTTGCCACATCCAGACTCGATTATGGACAGGAACAGAGAGTGGCAGCCACAACGCAGCATCTTAGGAAAAGTCACTTCTGAAATCTGATGACAGAGGATATTAAATTGAGAGCCATTTTTAGATATCATCTAGGCTAACACTCATTTTGAGCTAAGAAAATAATCAAAAATAAAGCTACAGGGTCATAAAGCAGCCTAGCAGCCAAGTTCGTCCAGTCTCCAGGTCTTCTCTCTCCCACTTGGTCTTTCAGAAATTCAGTGCAATACATATACCACACAAATTTCAATGTATAAATGAAGCACTGAATGATTAATTGGCTAATGACTGAATTTATTTCATAATTCGTATTGCCAATTCTCAACTGTTGGAGTTGCCATTTATTTCCATTATTGCACTGTTATGATAAGGATATATTGAGGATCTTTGTATACAAATAATGTTTCTGTGTTGGTAGCTATTTTCACAGGATATGTTAGTCACTCAGTCACATCCAACTCTTTGTGACCCCATAGACTGTAGCCTGCCAGGCTCCTCTGGCCATGGAATTTTCCAGGAAAGAATACTGGAGTGAGTAGCCATTCCCTTTTCCAAGGGATCTTCACAATCCAGGGATCAAACCAGGTCTCCTGCCTTGCAAGAGGATTCTTTACCATCTGAGCCACCAAGAAAGCCCATGAATACTAGAGTGGGTTAGCCTATCCCTTCTTCAGGGAATCTTCCCAACCCAAAAATTGAACCAGAGTCTCCTGCATTGCAGGTGGATTCTTTACAAGTTTGAGCTACCAGAGAAGCCCTTTTCACTGGATATATATTGCTAAAAATGGAAATACTGAGTACATCAATTCCCTCTTCCCTTCATTTCATGCTGAACTTTTTAATATATGGCATCGACAAGTCATTCCCTTTCATCTATGATTGATTATATTTTTTCTTTTGCTTCACTTAACTTAGACTTACCTTCAACCTATAATATTTTTTAAAGTTTTGTTGTTGTTCAGTTGCTTAGTCATGTCCGACTCTTTGTGACCCCATGGACTGAAGCACACCTGTCCTTCACCATCCTGTCCTTCACTATCTCCCTGAGTTTGCTCAAACTCATATCCATTGATTCGATGATACCATCCAAACAGCTCATCCTCTGTGCCCACTTCTCCTCCTGCCCTCAGTCTTTCCCAGCATCAGGACCTTTTCCAATGAATTGGCTCTTTGAATCAGATGACCAAAGTATGGGAGCTTCAGCTTCAGCATCAGTCCTTCCAATGAACATTCAGGGTTGATTTCCTTTAGAATTGACTGGTTTGATATCCTTGCTATCCAAGGGGTTCACAAGAGTCTTTTCCAGCACCACAGTTGGAAAGCGTCGCTTCTTTGGCTTTCAGACTTCTTTATGGTTCAGCTCTCACATTCGTATGTGACCACTGGAAAAACCATAGATATCCCTATCCAGAACTTTGTTTGCAAGGTGATGTCTCTGTTTTTAATACACTATCTAGGTTTGTCATCACTTTTCTTCCAAGAAACAAGCATCTTTTAATTTCATGGCTGCAGCCACCATCTACAGTGATTTTGTAAAATTAAAAGTTAAAGTTAATATGCTTTAAATAAATTGATTTAATATAGAGAAAAAAAATCTAAAACATAAAGAGATAAGAATTTTGAAGTAGATTTATCATTTGCAATCTATTCAGCCACCCACTAAATATAACTTCAGGATATACTGAGGCGCTTTCTTCACCAATCATTGACGAAAACACTGGGAAAGGTGGGCCAACATTCGTGAACACGACTTAATACTGTTCTTCAAATGCAAGGTAAATTGGTAGCAAATGTTGCTTTTGGAGGGTCATGGTTGTCAAAAGAAGTACTGAGTGTAACTCAGATCCAAGGTGAGAGTGGTTAGTATACTAGGCATCAGAACTAGGCTGGCAACGAAAATGGATGAACTCACAGAGGTCTCTGGTAAAGGACAATTGATTAGTGATTCTAGTAAATAAAAAACAGTCTAGGTGAAGTGATCAAAATCTGCCTTTGCCAACATAATAAAACATAATAGGTTAAAGAACCTCAGCCGCTTTCTAGACTTGAGGCAGTTTAGAAACCCAGAGCCAATTAAGTATCAGATCAGATCAGATCAGATCAGTCGCTCAGTCGTGTCCGACTCTTTACGACCCCATGAATCGCAGCACGCCAGGCCTCCCTGTCCATCACCAACTCCCAGAGTTCATCCAGACTCACATCCATCAAGTCAGTGATGCCATCCAGCCATCTCATCCTCTGTCGTCCCCTTCTCCTCCTGCCCCCAATCCCTCCCAGCATCAGAGTCTTTTCCAATGAGTCAACTCTTCGCATGAGGTGGCCAAAGTACTGCAGCTTTAGCATCATTCCTTCCAAAGAAATCCCAGGGCTGATCTCCTTCAGAATGGACTGGTTGGATCTCCTTGCAGTCCAAGGGACTCTCAAGAGTCTTCTCCAACACCACAGTTCAAAAGCATCAGTTCTTCGGCACTCAGCTTTCTTCACAGTCCAACTCTCACATCCATACGTGACCACAGGAAAAACCATAGACTTGACTAGACAGACCTTCGTTGGCAAAGTAATGTCTCTGCTTTTCAATATGCTATCTAGGTTGGTCATAACTTTCCTTCCAAGGAGTAAGCGTCTTTTAATTTCATGGCTGCAGTCATCATCTGTAGTGATTGGAAAGGCCAAATATCCTTGCAGAAAGACCATGTACAGTGTTTCAAATGTGAACTGTAAATCTTTTGTCTATATGTCCCCAGTGTTACCTTTGTCTATATGGTTCTGCATTTGGGGAAGGGGAGGAAAGAAAGAGAAAAAGAAGGAAAGGAGAGGAAAAAGTGAAAGATATCTTGATCTTTTAGAAATTATTCAACACTGGCTTTGAGCTAACACTATTATGCAGATTTATAATTTCATGACATTCAGCTGGCAGGAGTGGGGCTTATTAAGGTGAGATGATCAATGAAGCTTTTACCTGAGTACATCTCATGGTAAGTTATAGGAATACATACAAGATGTGAACAAAAGGACCAAGTAAGATTCTCTAGAGTTCTTTCACCTTATAAATAATAAATTTTAAAAGTACTGTATCCTTGAGGAAAATTCAAAGATTGGTCTCAACTTCAGTAACTTGAAAGGTACAGGGTAATTGCTATTCTAACTCCATTTAGCTCTAAAGTTAGAGTAAAGAAAGATGTATTGAACAAACCTTTACTGTTAATAATAAATTAAATATTCAAAACAAAAATAATAACAATGCATATGAAATTTTTCAACATATGAGAAAACAGTGCATGTGAAAATAAAGCAAAATATGGATAAATAGAATTATACATATATTGTATGTAAAGAAGTACAAATAATAATATTAATTCAAAGTAGACTATTTTAAGATAAGAATGCATATTATAATCATTACAACAACCACCATAACAATATATTAAATACTACAACTAAAAAATTAAGATAGAATAGTAAAAACATTTTGGTGTAAACATAACTTTATTTTTTAATTTTTCATTTTTTATTGAACTGTGGTTGATTTGGGGGGCTTTCCCTGATAGTTTAGTTGGTAAAGAATCCACCTGCAATGCAGGAGACCCCGGTTCAGTTCCTGGGTTGGGAAAATCTGCTGGAGAAGGGGTAGGCTACCCACTCCAGTATTCTTGGACTTCCCTTCTGGCTCAGCTGGTAAAGAATCGGCCTGCAATGCAAGAGACCTGAGTTTGATCCCTGGGTTGGGAAGATGCCCTGGAGAAGGGAAAGGCTACTCAGTCCAGTATTCTGGCCTGGAGAATTCCATGGACTGTAGAGTCTGTGGGGTCACAAAGAGTCGGACACAACTGAGCGACTTTCACTTCATGGTTGATTTACAATATGTTAGTTTCAGGTATATTGAATAGGGTTCTCTGTGCTATACAGTAGATCCTTTTTGGTTATTTTATATACAGTAGTGTGTATGCTAATCCCAGACCTCCTAATTTATCCCAAAGAAGACAACCAAGGTACTTCATATTTGACTGGCTAAAATTATTCTAAAACAAAACTGACAATACTAAATACTAACTAGCAAGCTCATGGAGCAACTGGAATAATCAACATTGTTGGCAGGAATATGAAGTAGTTAAACCACATTGTAAGCATTATTCCTTTTATCTATCAAATTAAATACTCAACTTTCAGCCAGGATCCATTCAGTTAGAAACCATGTCAGAAATGTGGATATGAAAAATCTGATACAGAGAAGTGGGCTACAGTCCATAGGGCCACAGAGTTGGACATGACTGAAGTGATAGCACGCAAGCATGCAAAAGGCATTTAACTATTAAAAGGGCTATAAGAAGTTTCAGAGGGATCCACAGACATCAAATGCAGAAAGCAGCTTATATTAGAGGATTCCACCAACACCATCTCCTCAAACACATACACTGAAAGCACAGAGACAGACTTCGTAAAAGAGGCTATGGCTGCTACAGATGCACAAAGTATTAAAGAAACCTGCCGGAGAGTGTGGGGCATAGCTAAATTGTGAGCCTGTTGTGAAGGTGGCAAAGGATGATGCCAGAGTGTGTGAGCACTTGGTCAAATGATCTCAAAGACTTCCATCTTTGAGTTGGTGTATGGTCTACCACTGCGTAACAAATCAGTTATTTACTGTTAAATAACATATTAGTTGTCTAGCATGGCTCCAAATTTGTCAGCTTAAAATAAAAAATATATCTTATTGTTTCTGTGGGTCAGGAATTTGGGAGCACCTTACCTTGGTCTTCTGGCTTGGGGTATCTCACGAGGGAGAAATCTCAGGACATCTCAGGACATTTGCTGAAGTTGCAGAGTTCAGCTTGGGGAGGATTAGTTAAAAGATGATTCATGAGCCTATGGCAAGTTTCAGAAGAACTGATTCCAAGATCACTGGCTATTGGCTGGAAACATCACTTCTGGCTGTACATGGCTCTCTATAGAGCTGCTCACAACAGGGAAGCTTGCTTCCTTCAGAAAATGAGAGAGGAAAGCCTTTTTGTACCCTAACTTTGGAAGTGACAGCCCATCAATTTTGTTTTCTTTTTTTTTTTTCCCTAAAAGTGAGTACCTAGGTTCAGACTGTAATCAAGGGGAAGGAATTATATAAGGGAATAATTGACTACTAGGAGTCAGAGGTTATTGGAAGCCACTCCAGAAGCTATCCATTTAGAGCCTGAACAAAAGAAATCTTTCTAGTTAGTACAGCCCGCAAAGCAAGGAATCCTTTCTCTTAACCCTTAAGACCCAGCCTCTCTAATGACATAAACAAAGTGTCTGAGTCAGCTCAGGATGCTCCTTCAATAACAACAGTAGGGGGCCCAGTCAACTCAGCCAAAATCTTAGAACCAAATTAAGCTTCTTTAACAATATTCTCTGTTTCTGGATTAGCTCATGGTAGTCAATTGGGTCTTGGTAGAGATTGAACACATGATCTTGAGAGACCAAGTGATCAGAGACCAAACTGTTCATCATGAACAGGAAGTTGATTCAAATACGAATAAAGTTAGAAGTAACAAACAGTCCCCCTCCATCCAGTAGAAGTGAATATATTGCGGACTGTGAACCAATAGACCCTGAAGAATTGTGAGTCTCTTTTCTTTGATTTTCAGCTGATAGAAAACTTTCCAAACTTCATACTGAGATCTTAAAAACACACACTGATTTATTTACTTTTCAGGAAAGTTTTATTCTGTTCTGTGTGCTGTGGTCACTTTGTTCCAGTGTCTCTGATTTTCCTTCAGGGAGGCTTCTGTATATTTAATCCTCAGAACTATCATTCTCTTTCTCATACATTTCATTCATTTCATCCTTTTACAGTGAATTCTTGGGGGAACCTCCAGGTATTTCCTTCAATGTCATTGACTTATTATTTCAAAGTGTTGATTCTTAGTCTGAATGCTACTGATGGGATTTTAATTCTGTGACCATGTTGTACCTTTGTTGGAATAATTCTTTATTCCCTGTAACTTTTTATTGTGAACTGCCACTTTAAAATTTCATTATGTTTTCTCCTTATGACTTTCTGTTTCCATTTTGTAGAAACTATTTCTATTTGTATTCTGTTGCATATACATGTTTTTAAACTTTGTTTTTCTAGTCCTTTTCATGTTCCAAAATTTTTGGCCTTAAGAATCATTTACACTCTTAAAAATTATAGAGGACTTCAAATAGATTTTATTTAGCAGATTATACCTGTTGATGTTTACCACAGTAGAAATTAAAACAGGAATTTAAAAATATTTATTTAATAATTTGTTTGAAATAATATAAACCCATTAAAATTTAACATAAATAACACATTTCTATACAAATTAACTATACTTTCCAAAAAATAAACACAGTGAGAAGTGTGACATTGTTTTGGATTTTTGCAAACCTGTTTAACATCTAACCTGATGGAAGAGAAATATATTTTTTATATTCAGTCTGTTGCAAAATCATGTTAAGCTTCCTTTGAAAAGGGCCAGTGTATATTTGTGAGAGAATGAAAGTACCAAGGGCAAAAATATGTCAGTATTATGAAAATAGCTTTTATGTAATGGGCCCTCTGAAAGGGTCTAGGGGATCCCAAGGATTCCCAGACCACCCTTTGAACATTTCTGCTTTTATATATTTATTCAGGGGTTAGCTCTTTTTCTGAGTCAATACTATAGTCTTTCATTTCACTTAGGTCATTAACTCCTTTACTATTATATTATTGATTGTTGCATGCATTTGTATGTGCTCAGTCGCTCAATAGGATATGCTTTTGTAACACAAGGTTCAAATTATACGCTACTGAAATCATTTCAAGTTCACATGGCCAATGGAAGATGTGATAAATGGCATTCATGTCCCCCACCAATGCTTCACATTTCTCCATCTCTGCATCCTTTGCCATGTAATCTTTCAATGTCCTCATAGGAAGAAAGAGTGTGAGACTCCTGCATCTGGGTTCTGTCATGTGACTTGCTTTAGTGGGATATAAACAGAGGCTTGAAATAGGCAGTGCTTCTGATATTACCATAAAAAAAGACATACCTGGATTAGTTCCCTGGTTTAAGAAGGAGAATGAGAGAAACTTGGCGGAGCTGCCAAAGCAATTTAGACCAGCGAAGTCCCAGGCAGCCCACAGAGCCATCAGCTGTATAACTGACTACTGCTTAAAGAGACTGAATTTGCATTTATTATACAGCAATTGCTAACTGATACAAAAAAAGAAAGCAAAAGAATTGGTACTGTATTACTTCTGGTAAATGTACAAGACCCAGTGCTACTTTGCAGTCATTTAATATAATCTGAGTAGTTAATTATGTTTCTCAGGTTTTCCAAACTAGAAAGCAAAATAAGAATAAAATCTGTGTCTGTATGGACATGAGTTTGAACAAGCTCTGGGGGATGGTGGACAGGAACGCCTGGCGTGCTGCAGTCCATGGAGTCACGAAGAGTCGGACACGACTGGGCAACTGAACAATGAGGACTGAAGCACTCGTTTTTCTAGAAAAGTTATTGGGACTCTACAGGGACTATTGTCGGCAAACACAACAGAAATGCATGAGTGTTTGGACCTTTAAGGATCTCTCAGGGAGTTAGTTGATTTAGCAGTCAATATCTATTTGATGTTTAGTTGGCTCTTTCCAAAAAGACTTAGAATGTTTCCCTGTTACCTGGAGGAAACCTATCCTTGGCTGTCACTCTAATTATAAGTATTATTGAAATCGTAAGAAGCTTTATCCCTGACATTTCTCCCATCAAATCTCAAGTGTTCTCATCAAGAACTATTTTATTGTTTAAGCTGTTAAACAACATAACTCACCATAGTCTTAGGAATGAATTGTTATAGATGGAATTGTGACATTTTTGTTCTTGTCCAGTGGATTTTAGGACCAGTGTTTATTTAGTAGCTGTCTCTCTGGAGGAAGTTCTATCACAACTTGGCTAATTCTGCTAATGTCATTCATGAAGAACACAATTATTGCCTTTGATTGACTGAAGAGGAATATGTGGAATTGATATTAAATTTATCCAGTATAGACACAGAGAGCTGAAGGATTGCCAGTAAGGAAAGGTACAAAGGAGCAGACTTTAGATTAAGAGAAAGATGGATTTTACAGTTAACATGCATCAACTACTGGGATCCCTGTTAGTGAGGCAACTTAATTCAAGTATTAATGATTAGTTATCAAAAATATTACAGTAGGAGAGTCTTATTCTGCTTTCACAGACTTTTTTGAAATCCTGATGCCCAATATACACTTTCAGAAGGACTGTTCCAGCCTCCCACCTCCCATAATGTCTGTCAGAGTATATGTAGTTTCTTTGGGGAGAATCCACAAATTGTGTTATTCTCAAAGGATCCCTGAGCCTCCAAAGATTAACAGTTAGGAAAACACCTATCCATGTGAAGTGAAATTGGACTAGATGAACTCTGACATTGTATCAAACTGTAATAGCCTATACAGTAAACAACTATAACTTTTTTTTAACAAAACAGCATCTATAAATGTAACATATATATACACATATATACATATATGTCAGATTTTCTTTATCCATTCATCCACTGACAGACATATAGGTTATTTCCATTTCTTTGCACAAAAGTCTTGGCAGCCTCCAATTCATACATATGGCCTTCTTAGTCTACCATCTTGCTGCTGCTGCTATTGCTGTTAAGTCACGTCAGTTGTGTCTGATTCTGTGTGACAGGTGTCCTCTTATTTTTTTTCTGAGAAAAACAGCCAGAACTTATGTAGAGGTTGTATATATCTAAGGTCCCCTTAGTGCTATTTTGTTTTAAATGATGGTAACTCCTTCTACTGTTGGCTGTTGGAGAAGTTGACCATGCAACTCATAAATTTAATCAAGAATTTCAAGCAGATAAATGGAGTTTCTGTATATTAGGGCAACAATCTCTAACATTGACATGTTCTATGCGCTCGAGTAAAGAGTGCTTCCAAATACTTGGTAAACAGTGTATGCTTGACTAGCCCAGCTAACAAATGCATAATATGATACCATAGCTTAAAATAAAGCTATATGTTTTAATGTAAATTGAAGTGCTTTGCTGAAACTTAAATGCATAAATGTATCTTGCAACAATAATATCTTCACAAGGGAGAGTTTTCAGATTGAAATCAAAGTTGTTTTTCCTTATATTTTTGTTTCTAAAAAGTGCTCATGTAAATATCTGTATAATTTGTCATGTCCTTTATCACTCACAATTAATTGTCTTATTTCTACAATGTATAATTATGAACAAAAGGTAGATATTAAGCACTTAAATGCTCTTAATTTTATACTACATTATATGAAGTCCTTACCTTTTTATCCTTGACAGAGGAGGAGGATTAGGTAATTGATCAAGCAGAAGAATAAAAAACCTGTTCTGTCCTCAAAGGGTCCAGTTCAAAGAGAATATAGCAGGAAACCTTGTGACACCTTTATTTGGTTCCACAAAATGTGCAGGAATAAATTAAGAAGTATGTGCATATGTTGCAGCATGTGAGAGAAAGGCTTAAGGGTTTTATGAAATTTTAATTTTCATAAGAAGTGACAGTATGCTAGGTGCAGTGAAACTACACAATGAAGTTATAACTGTCATGAATCTGTATGCACTGAATGCTATTGTATCAATTAAAATTGCACGTGCAAGAAGCACACTGACAGAAAAAAAATTAGAATTTATAAAACTAATAGGTTTCCTCAGCCATTGTCATATTAAGTAGGCACAAAAATAAATAGCAAACATTTCTATAAGAAACCTTATAAAATAAAAAATAAAACTATTAACAAAAAGAATCATTATAGCCCTACAATGTCTTAATAAACACAGCAATTATATCCTAAAGGAAACTAAGAAATATATTATGAACAAGTGGAATTAAATCTAGCTGTGCCAGGATGTTCCAGTATTAGATTATGTATTAATATTATTTCTCAAAACAATAGGTTAAATAAGATACATGTTAAAAATACACCGATAAATGTAAAAAGGCATTTGCTAATATTTGGCATACATTCTTGATTTTTTCAACATTAGAACAAACAGGAAGTCTCAATTTTAGTCAATAACAAACTTTGAGATGTGTATTAGTGGCATTTCATTCTGTGACTGGCTTAGTTTTCTTATAACATTCTGTTGTTTGATTTTACCTCATTTGTAGTTGTAGATTTTGATACCACTTTTTAACTTCCAAACGTTAAGTATCTTTTCTCTTTGGGGGATTATCTCCCGGTGTATCCCCTGGTAGTGACTAGCTAGACACCCAGAGTACTCTTTCAGCCAAATACTTTTATTGTGTTTATTGGTCAGTTGTAGTTATTCATTACTGCACTGTTCACTCATACTTTTGTCCCATTTTTTTAAATCAGGTATTATAATTTTAAGAACTTATAACTGACAGAGTATATATTGCTGTACACCATAGCCTCAATTCAGATGAAAGACAACATTTCTTAAAAATATTTAAGCCACAATCACTTACTGACCACTCAGTTTACTTACTACTTCAATTACTATTCTTTTATATATTACGTTCTTTTATGCTCAAATAGTCTTTAATAGAGAACCCAATGAGAAGTTTATATCTACTGAATATATAGATGTGTGTGATGCTCCTTATTTTTTAGAATTGCTTAAATATCTTATTAATCAAAATTTGTCTGATTATTATTATCCCCTTTAATACCACAATGTGATAAGACTATGTCTAGTTATGTTTACTTGAACTCTGAATAATAAAGTCCTGAAATTATGCATCTATTCTGAAGTTGATATTCCCAAATTTATCTCAAACTTTAGACATATTTTAAAGAAAAATATTATTTTAAAAAGGAAGGATAAACTAATGTTACTAGTGGGATGTGGAGCTCTACCCCCCTAGTGGCCAGCCTCATATGTAAGTTCCCTTGGTTTTTAAACCTGCCACCTTCCAATCTAAAGTGGCAAGCATCTTTCTTCAGTCTCTCCTTACCCTCCATATAGAGGGGCTCATTTTGAATTTCACCTGGAGAAACTCCTAAGATTGCAAACAAACAGCAGTTGATAAACCAGCCAGCAGAGTGAAAAAATGGGTCTTGGGAAGGAGATATCTGTGGAGAAAACCCAGAGCTGGCCACAGGTCTTTATGTGGGAAGGAGTGTGTTAGATGCTATGGACTGCTTGAGTTCAGGGACACTCTGAAAACACTGGTGGAACACACAGGTTTGAGAAACTGCACGGAGTGCCCTGTGGCACAGGAGGGAAGCATATGGCTGCACAGTATGCTGGGCTCTGCTGTGGGCAGTTCTCTGGCCACTGATGCCCAATGAGAGGCTGGTTTCTGTTAGAAAGTTGGAAGGGCTGAGGTTAGAGAAAGATATGCATGTATCCACTACTCTGCTCGTTTTGGGGCAGGCAGAGAAGGTTGGAAAGCAGGATAATGAGTTGGAGACTTTCACATGCTGTTTTGCAAGGTTAGTAACAAGGCTCAACTGGAACACTTGGAGGTAGAATCCCGAAAAAGTGAGGACAGCGAAGAGGAGGATGTTGTGGTGAATGACTGATTGATCATGATGCAGATGAAGCGCCCTCACTGTCTGCCTTCTTGTACAAAGGAAAGCAAAAACCTAAAACAACAGCCTCAGCTAGGAGGGCAGCCCCCAGTTAAGGAGATGTCTGTGATGAAAGAATACACTCCCACTGAGCTTATTGATGTGACTGCCAGGTTCCAACAAGAGGCTGGAGAAGATATTCAGGCATGAGGAGTGCATCTATGAGATAAGGGGGATGATGGCAAGAGGCAGAGTAACTGAGCAACATCATCACACACTCTGCCCTCAAGCAGTGCCCGTATGGTGCTGGGAGGAATAGATGATTCCAATTACTCACTGCTTATAGATTGGATTTATAAGCCTTCTTGTAAAGAGGCTTTCCTCAGTGTGGAGGCTCTCCTTGGGCATGTGGGACTCTGAAAATCTATAAACAAGGTGCAATGAATTCTTAGGGAGTTGGGTTGAGACAGGCCATCTATGTCCCTGTCTTTGAAGGCCTTGATCAGGCCACATTCATTGCATGAATGAAAGCCAAGGTGCTCCAGACCACTCTCAGTACCTGGTACTGAATGCTTATATTTATGCTGAGTTCAGCCACAGGACAAGACATTTTTGACATTGGGCTATCTAGCTGATCGTGGAGAAACTGACAAATCTCAGAAACAGGAATGGAATGTTGGAAAGCCATGAGACAGGATCTTGGGAAGCCCAAAAACTTTTCCAATCAACTGTAAAGAGTCTAGTAAAGGTAATCCAGAAGCAAATGTGGTTTGACCTAATCACCACCAGGACCCCTGAAAAGATAGTTTGACAACCCAGTGCTATGTTGATTGGCCAGTGGAAAACCGTCAAACCTGAAAAATGATTCAGACTCATTCTTACCACCTCTTGTTCCCTGCCTGCTGCAGCAGAGGTTTCAGGCACATATTCCTGTTCAGGGTAGGTGTCTCTCATGTCCCAGGTATAGGATACAGGCCAAGATCACATGCAGGTTAGGTCCTGGGTGGGGGGGCGGGACCCCGCCCAGGACCCCACCCCCCCACCAGCTCACTCAATAGTGAGCCCCATGTTGAGCTCACTATTCACTGGTCCCCTAGAAATAAACAAAAAGATGATGGCTTTGGTTGATACTGAAACCAAATGTACTCTAATATATGGTAACCCGCAGAAGATTTCTGGTTCACTCAGCAGCACTGAGGGATTACCAGATGGCACCAGTCATAATGAATCTGCCTGCTAATGCAGGAGACCCAAGAGAAATGGGTTCGATCCCTGAGTTGGCAACCCACTCCAGTATTCTTGCCTGGAAAATAGAAGCACCTGGTGGGCTACAGTCCATGGGGTCACAAACAGTCGGACATGACTGAGCATGCACGCATGCATGGCTTCATCAACACTGATGGCTACAGATGGCATTCTGGATACAAGCCATTTATCAGATATAAGGTTAACAGATATTTTCTCCTAGTCTGTGGCTTGGCTTTTCAGTTTCTTAAGTGTGATAATTTTAACTTTGCAAAGTCCAATTTACTGGTTTGTTATTTTAAAGGTTGTGCTTTTGTGTTATACAATTACTCCTTACTCAAGCCAAGGTCTTTTAGACATTCTCCTTTTTTTTTCTCCCTATGTTTTAGTGTTTCATCTTTTATATTTCAATCTACAATTCATTTTAAGCTAACTTTTGTTTGTGGTGTGAGTTTATTTTGCTTGTGGATGTTCACATGTCCCAGAAATTTTTGTTAAAATAAGTATCCTCTCCCTACTTGACTATCTTGCCACCTTTGTAAGAAATCAGAAGACCGTAAATATAAGGATTTAATTCTGAACTCTTACTTTTTGTTTCATCGTTTTCTGTGTCCATTCCTAATGTGGTATCAAATACCACATTGTTTTGATTACTTTGGCTTTAGAATATGTTCTCAAATCAGATACTCTTAAGTACTCCAGTTTTGGAATTGTTTTGGTTATTTTCATTTCCTTGAATTTCCAAATAAATTTGATGATAGGCTTGTCAAATGCTGCAAAAAGTGCTTTCTTGTATTTTAACCATTAGATAGACTTCCAGTTCCAGATTTATTCTCCTGCATACTCAGAACAAATATGTATAACACTGACAGTATGTTGGACATCAGAAAACATAGGGCAGTAATTCCCAAGATATGGGAAACAAATGAAGAAGCCCTTTGATTGCAGCAACCTATTGGCTGGAGAAATTTCTAAGTCACACCATAGAAAGACATACCCAGGAAGAATTCAACATGCTCCCTGAGTTGAGGAGATGGAGTCAGGAATCTGGGGAGACCCAGGCAACAAGTCATTGAAGGACAGAGGAATAGCATCAGACAGAAAACTCCAGAGTTCTATAGAATGTCTTCCTTTAGTATGACAGAATGATCTCTGTTCAATTCCAAGGCAAACCATTCAATATCACAGTAATCCAAGCCTATACCCCAACCAGTAATGCTGAAGAAGCTGAAGTAGAATGGTTCTATGAAGACCTACAAGACCTTTTAGAACTAACACCCAAAAAAGATGCTCTTCTCATTATAGGGGACTGGAATGCAAAAGTAGGAAGTCAAGAAACACCTAGGGTAACAGGCAAATTTGGCCTTGGAGTACAGAATGAAGCAGGGCAAAGGCTAATAGAGTATTGCCAAGAGAACACACTGGTCATAGCAAATGCCCTCTTCCAACAATACAAGAGAAGACTCTACACATGGACATCACCAGATGGTCAACACCGAAGTCAGACTGAATATATTCTTTGCAGCCAAAGATGGAGAACCTCTATACAGTCAGCAAAAACAAGACCAGGAGCTGACTGTGGCTCAGACCATGAACTCCTTATTGCCAAATTCAGACTTAAATTGAAGAAAGTAGGGAAAACCACTAGACCATTCAGGTATGACCTAAATCAAATCCCTTATGATTATACAGTGGAAGTGAGAAATAGATTTAAGGGACTAGATCTGATAGACAGGGTGCCTGATGAACTATGAACAGAGGTTTGTGATATTGTACAGAAGACAAGGATCAAGACCATCCCCAGGAAAAAGAAATGCAAAAAAGCAAAATGGCTGTCTGGGGAGGCCTTACAAGTAGCTGTGAAAAGAAGAGAAGCAAAAAGCAAAGGAGAAAAGGAAAGATATAAGCATCTGAATGCAGAGTTCCAAAGAATAGCAAGGAGAGATAAGAAGCCTTCCTTGGTGATCAGTGCAAAGAAATAGAGGAAAACAACAGAATGGGAAAGACTAGAGATCTCTTCAAGAAAATTAGAGATACCAAGGGAACATTTCACGCAAAGATGGGCTCGATAAAGGACCTAACAGAAGCAGAAGATATTAAGAAGAGATGGCAAGAATACACAGAAGAACTGTACAAAAAAGATCTTCACGACCCAGATAATCACAATGGTGTGATCACTCACCTAGAGCCAGACATCCTGGAATGTGAAGTCAGGTGGGCCTTAGAAAGCATCACTATGAACAAAGCTAGAGGAGGTGATGGAATTCCAGTTGAGCTATTCCAAATCCTGAAAGATGATGCTGTGAAAGTGCTGCACTCAATATGC
>NW_011494601.1:1297568-1302085 GCF_000754665.1 Bison bison bison
ATAACCTCAGATATGCAGATGACACCACCCTTATGGTAGAAAGTGAAGAAGAACTAAAAAGCCTCTTGATGAAAGTGAAAGAAGAGAGTGAAAAAGTTGGCTTAAGGCTCAACATTCATAAAATGAAGATCATGGCATCCGGTCCCATCACTTCATGGGAAATAGATGGGGAAACAGTGGAAACAGTATCAAACTTTATTTTTTTAGGCTCCAAAATCACTGCAGATGGTGATTGCAGCCATGAAATTAAAAGATGCTTGCTTCTTGGAAGAAAAGTTATGACCAACCTAGACAGCATATTAAAAAGCAGAGACATTACTTTGCCAACAAAGGTCCATCTAGTCAAGGTATGGCTTTTCCAGTGGTCATGTATGGATGTGAAAGTTGGACTGTGAAGAAAGCTGAGCGCCGAAGAATTGATGCTTTTGAACTGTGGTGTTGGAGAAGACTCTTGAGAGTCCCTTGGACTGCAAGGTGGTCCAGCCAGTCCATCCTAAAGATCAGTCCTGGGTGTTCATTGGAAGGACTGATGCTAAAGTTGAAACTCCAATACTTTGGCTACCTCATGTGAAGAGTTGACTGATTGGAAAGACCCTGATGCTGGGAGGGACTGGGGGCAGGAAGAGAAGGGGACGACAGAGGATGAGATGGCTGGATGGCATCACTGACTCAATGGACATGAGTTTGAGTGAACTCCGGGAGTTGGTGATGGGCAGGGAGGCCTGGTGTGCTGCAATTCATGGGTTTGCAAAAAGTCAGACACAACTGAGCGACTGAACTGAACTGAACTGAGTATTAACTCATCAGCTTTTGAAAACAGAGGTCAAAGGTATCTCAGATTGACATCTAAACTTATAAGCCCCTTTTGTTACTTTTACTGAAGCACAAAAGTGACAACTAGTGGCAATACTTAATAATAATATTAAGAATAAAAAGATATATAAGAATAAAAGTACAACCTTATGACTTTATGAAACCTAGAAGATGGTAGAAAAAGGAAAGATATGTAAATTTATATAGAAATCATTCCCCGAATCATCTAGACAACAGAAAATACAAACGAAGCAGTGACAAGGAAAACATTTGTTGTCACACTTCCTACCATGAAAATTAACTGCTCATTAACCTTTAATGAATCTAGTTCCCCAAGGAATTTTTATGAATGCATAACTCCATGCACTGAAATTAACAGTCAATGATATATTAAGTAAGTAAATATGGAGTGATTTCAATAGTGTGGGCTTACTTTTCTCATTTTTTGGCTTCTGTAAAAGTAATACTTTTTTGTATTTTTTTAAAAAAAGATCTTCAGCAATGCAAAACCAATTTTAGAACATTAAATTTGTTCTAGCATTGCTTTATACTCATTGTTATTATCAGAATGTCAAAGATGTTTTCATATACTAACTCATTAGTCTTCCAACTGCATGTGCAATCCTGAATCTTTAATGTCCTGACACTAAAGAGTTTTTATTTTAATATAGGCAGCATAGAAATAGAAATGCTGGCATACATTACAAAAGTCCTGTACTTTACAGCCACTTTGAGACTAGAAAAAATTTTGTAAAATGAATTCTAATTACTCCGTGGATTTTTCATTATGCAGTTTGAATGAATGCAATCACACTGAGGAAGAACATTAACTTCTACTGATACAAAATAATATCTAAACTGATAAAAATTTCAGACCTAAGAGGTGAAATGTGAAGCATTTAGAACTAAACACAGTAGAATTTACTTATTCTCTTATAGTGGTTAGAGATTTCTAAGAATCACATGAAAACCATAATGGAATTTGGAGTAATTAAAATATATGAAAATAATTAACATTGAAAAATACCATAAATAGAATTTTAAAAATAAATGGCAAACAATGAAATCCTATGTACAATACCCATGAAGGTCAATGAGCAAAATAATTTACTAAGTAGCTCACACATCAGTTACAAACTTGAGCCCCACTAATTAGCAGGAAAAAAAGGAAAGACAGCTGATAAAAATTGCCTGGAAGCAATAGCTTTAAATGTTCAACCTCTCTTACTGTTTAAATACAACGTTAAAACAAGAACTTTGATGTCAGATTTGACAAGATTGAATGCTGGAAAGGGTCTGGAGAAACAGGCAGTCTCAGAAACTGTTTATGGGTGTGTTAATAGGTGAGAGAAGCATAATTGTGTTTAAAATATTATTTTGCTTATCATTACTTCTTGCATTTTATTCCTTTTTAAAGTCCTTCTTCTGAAGGAATTCTCAGATGTCTTTTCAACAACAGAGTTCTTTTAATGGTAAATTCAGCCTTGGTTTAAAAATATCTTCATTTCACCCTCAAATTTGAAAGGTCATTTGATTATAATTTTTAGATAAATATTTTAAGTTGGAAGTTAGTTTTTCTTACTAGTTGGAGAAATAAAATCTCCAGCCTCTTTATTTTTTTAGCATTTTATTATGAAAATTTACCCACACAGCAAATTTGAAAGAATTGTACAAGGAACACTCTCATAGCCACCAAGTTTATCCCTTTGTTCATCCATTAGTTCATCTTATTTCTGATTCATTTCACATTGCATATATCAGTACACATCTTCCTCTTTAAACATGGGTACTACTATCTAGAATTCAGTATTTGTTTTCCAGTTTTGTTATGCAAAATCTAACTGAAGGACATACACAAATCTCAAGTGTACAAGCAATGAGTCTTTTTAAATTTTATTTTTAAATTGGAGGGTAATTGCTTTACAATATTGTGCTGGTTTCTGCCAACATGAGTCAACCCTAAGTATACATATGTCCCCTCCCTCTTGAGCCTGCCTCCTACCTCCCACCCCATCTCACACCTCTAGGTTGTCACAGAGGACCAGATTTGAGCTCCCTGAGTCAAACAGCAAATCTCTACGGGCTATCTATATTTACGTATGGTAATATATATGTTTCAATGCTACTCTCTCAATCTGTCTCACCCTCTCCTTCCCCCATTGTGTCCACAAGTCTGTTCTTTATGTTTGCATCTCCGTTGCTACCCATCTTTCTAGATTCCACGTATATGTGTGTGTGTGTTAATATGCAACATTTGTCTTTCTCTTTCTGACTTACTTCACTCTGTAGAGGCTCTTCACTTCACTGATAGGCTCTAGATTCATCCACTTCATTAGAACCGAATCAAATGTGTTCCTTTTATGACTGAGTAATACTCCATTGTGTATATGTGCCACAACTTCTTTATCCATTCATCCATGGAGGGACATCTAGGTTGCTTCCGTGTCCTGGCTATTGTAAATAGTACTGCGAAGCAGTGAGCCTTGGAAAATACACACAGCTGAGGCACCCAAATCACTCTTTGGCCCCTATTCTTTGGGGGAAGGGCATAGATTATTTAATTATTAAAGAATTTTTTTAAATTGAAGTATAGTTGGTTTACAACATTGTTTTAATTTCTGCTGTAAAGCCAAGTGATTGAGTTACATACATATATATGTATACTTTTTTCAGTTTCTCTTCCATTATAGTTTATTGCAAGATATTAAATATAATTCCCTGTGCTACACAGAAGGACCTTGTCTGTCTTTCAATTGATTTGAAGTCTTTTTCTCTTTTTTTTGGAATTGTATCTCTGGTTGTCCTTACAATACCATTTTTTACTTTGATGTTTAATTCCAGTGTGATGAGAAATAGATTTATTAAGAGTGTTCTTACTTATTAATCCTCAGATTTTGTAGTTTTTAAGTGTTTTGGAAAATTTCCAGCCATTTTTTTTCTTTAAATACTATTTTATGTTTTCTTCCTTCTGGAACTCATGTTAGTATATTTTCTGTCTTTTAAGTTTCTTAACCACCGATGATTCTTTTTTTTTTTTTTTAAACTTTACAATATTGTATTAGTTTTGCCAAATATCGCACTGAATCCACCACAGGTATACCCGCATTCCCCATCCTGAACCCTCCTCCCTCCTCCCTCCCCTACTCTCCCTCTGGGTCGTCCCAGTGCACCAGCCCCAAGCATCCAGTACCATGCATCAAACCTGGACTGGCGACTCGTTTCATACATGATATTATACATGTTTCAATGCCATTCTCCCAAATCTCCCCACCCTTTCCCTCTCCCACAGAGTCCATAAGACTGATCTATACATCAGTGTCTCTTTTGCTATCTCGTACACAGGGTTATTGTTACCATCTTTCTAAATTCCATATATATGCGTTAGTATACTGTATTGGTGTTTTTCTTTCTGGCTTACTTCACTCTGTATAATAGGTTCCAGTTTCATCCATCTCATTAGAACTGATTGAAATGTATTATTTTTAATGGCTGAGTAATACTCCATTGTGTATATGTACCACTGCTTTCTTATCCATTCATCTGCTGATGGACATCTAGGTTGCTTCCATGTCCTGGCTATTATAAACAGTGCTGCGATGAACATTGGGGTACACGTGTCTCTTTCCCTTCTGGT
The DNA here is from genome assembly GCF_000754665.1 of Bison bison bison. NCBI lineage: Eukaryota > Metazoa > Chordata > Mammalia > Artiodactyla > Bovidae > Bison > Bison bison. Next base: position 1,302,016 of record NW_011494601.1, read on the forward strand.
TTCCTCAGTGTGTATGCCCAGCAGTGGGATTGCTGGGTCATAAGGCAGTTCTATTTCCAGTTTTTTAAGG
>NW_011494601.1:1302185-1336511 GCF_000754665.1 Bison bison bison
CTGATAATGAGTGATGTTGAGCATCTTTTCATGTGTTTGTTAGCCATCTGTATGTCTTCTTTGGAGAAATGTCTATTTAGTTCTTTGGCCCATTTATTTTTCTGGACTTGAGCTGTAGGAGTTGCTTGTATATTTTTGAGATTAGTTGTTTGTTGGTTGCTTCATTTGCTATTATTTTCTCCCATTCTGAAGGCTGCCTTCTTGAGATTATTATATATCCAGCCCAGAACTCTCCCTCACACTGCATTTCCAGAGGGGAACTTAAATTGTCCATTGACATGTTTAATAAGCATCTCAACTGTAAAATGTACAATACAAAACATCTGAATTCTCCTCACACCCTGCTCTTTCTCCAAGGTATTCTATCTGAGTAGGAAGAAAAATCCATCCTCTCAGATGCACAAATCAAAAATCCAACTCTCACTTCTCTATTTTTCTCGACCAAGTCATCAACAAATGTGGTCAGACATAATTTCAAATATATCCAGAACTGCATTAATCCTGCCACTTCCAACACTATCAAAGACACCTCTGTCCCCAGCTAGACTTTAACTTCAGTAATTTCGTAGCTGGTTTCCTGATTCTTTCATGATCCTTCACAGTCTCCTCATCCGACCGGGCATTTTACTTGAATCCCCCACATGGTCATGACCACACCATTAATTCTTCCCATGGCACCACAAAAACAGCCAAATTTGGAGTGCTTAATTTTGCTCCTATGGTTTTAACTTTCTTCTTAGTTTCTGATATTTATGTGTATGAGAGATACCAAAAACTGTAGCGTTATCTGAGATCTAAGGTGTTCAGAGTGAAAGTATTCTACCATCTTGCTGATTCTTGATTCATTTCTTTCTTCCGTCTTTTGTGCCCCAAATTTGCATTAGAGTATTTTAGTTGTACTTTGCCACTAGATTTTGTTGTTACTTTAATCCAGTTTTAGAACTTTTTACTACTCTTAGATCTTTTGACTACTGTGATATATTGATTTTACATTGATTACTTACACAGTGGATTTATTTCGGTTTAATTTTGTTCTATTTACCATGCTTTTTTTTTTTTTTTTTGCTGCTTTCTTTTTTATTTTTTTATTTTTTTTCTTTTCTTGACTTGGATAATCATTGTTTCCAGTTTGGGCTTTGTCTTCCAGAACTTTAGCTTCTCTCAGTCTTTAGGTTAATTGTCAGTTTGAGTTCCATTTAAGTTCCTGGTTTGAGAATTCCGACACCCCCAGGTAAGGAAGAATAAACTCAGCACAGGCTCAGGGCTTTGATTTCTCATGGAACTTTGTTTTAATGTTTCAGTACCAAAAGAATTTTCTTGTCTCTCAAAGGCCTAGTTTTCAAAAGTTTCCTTTTTTTCCTTTCCCTGGAAGTACATCCCCCAGGTGTCCTGACCTTTATATGGGAGTCTTAGTCCCAACTTCCCATAAATTGAGTGTCCAAGTCCTAATCTCTGTTCTCTGTATGGAAATTAAAGTCTGATTCTATGGCCTAATTTGAGGTTTGATAATATGACCAACCTAGATAGCATATTAAAAAGCAGAGACATTACTTTGCCAACAAAGGTCCATCTAGTCAAGGCTATGGTTTTTCCAGTGGTATTGTATGGATGTGAGAGTTGGACTGTGAAGAAAGCTGAGTGCCAAAGAATTGATGCTTTTGAACTGTGGTGTTGGAGAAGACTCTTGAGAGTCCCTTGGACTGCAAGGAGATCCAACCAGTCCATTCTGAAGGAGATCAGCCCTGGGATTTCTTTGGAAGGACTGATGCTAAAGCTGAAACTCCAGTACTTTGGCCATCTCATGAGAAGAGTTGACTCATTGGAAAAGACTCTGATGCTGGGAGGGATTGAGGGCAGGAGGAGAAGGGGACGACAGAGGATGAGATGGCTGGATGGCATCACTGACTCGATGGAAATGAGTTTGAGTGAACTCCGGGAGTTGGTGATGGACAGGGAGGCCTGGCGTGCTGCAATTCATGGGGTTGCAGAGTCAGACACGACTGAGCGACTGAACTGAACTGAACTGAACTGAATCATCTAGAAAGACAACACAGCCTCAATTTACTGATTTAATGCTCTGGATTTCCTTATAACTTTTATCATGTTATTTATAAATAAATAAAGTTCCTTCTTTATTTCTGGCAAATGGAATTTCTCTATTATCTTATGAAGTGTGAGCTATACATTATATTTAAATTTGACATTTGTTCAGTTTATAACTAAGAGGGTTATACATTTGCTTTTCCAACATGTCAGAACAAGAGAACCACTATAAAAATTTATGAAGTTTGTTAAAGACTATTATTTTGTTTACAAAGATACTATAAAATACTAGCAACAATAACAGGTACAGATGCTTTACATCATGTGGAAAATATAGAAGAAAAGAAATAGCCTCCATATATGAGGATATGTGCACAAAAATTAATGTGGCTAATAAATGTTCAAAATATATGTTAAGTAGTGCTACAAAATGCAAATTTTTTTCAACTCACATTGACAAAAGTTAATACAATAGATAATTATCAATATTAGTGGATATTTTCTGAGATAAGCATTCATACATTGCTAGCTTACATTCCACATTAAAAGTATCTCTTTGATTCAATAATTCAATATTCTCCCCTAAGATTTAATCACATATTGATACATTTATATTCACTATATAACCAGCATTTTGAAATAATATGAATATTCAAAAATAGGAAATATATGCCTCTACCTTCTCTGCTCTTCAGCAAGGGATCCTGAGGAACACATTCTATACTTACTCCAAAGAATCTGACTTCATAAATAAAGGGAAAAGTTTTATTTATATAGTGCTTAACTTGATAGATATACTCAACAATATGCATATAGGCTGATTGTATTGTTTTTAATGTTGATTTTTTTGCCATAATCTTAATAAAGAGAATATCGAGTGGCTGGGAAAAAAATGGAAAAAGAAAATAAAAAAGGAAATTTATATTTAGTCAATGAAGTTGATTTCTTTCAAATTTTTTTCTCCTTTACGTCTTTTAGCAGTGTTCCAGGAAGTTAAAAGGCAGGGTGAAGGCTCTGCTGTTTTGCAATCAAGACTTGATCTCATTTTAAGTAACATTATTTGAGCATAAAAGTAATGATTTTCTTTTAATCGTAGGCTTTTCAAAGATTTTCTCTACACGTTAGTGTGATTTTATTACATCTAAGGGCTATGTTTCTCCTCTGCCCCAAGAGAAACAAATTTTCTATTTTATGAAGTCAGCAGGGAGCCAGACTCAATTTATAAAAATTAACTTCACAGGGGACTTTTCCTAAGACTAACTATTGCCATATGAGGAAGTTACACCCTGGTAATCAAAGGCTCACTTGCAGAAACAAATTAACCCTCCAGCATTAAGAAACTAGCTTAAAAAAAAACCTGAGAAAATGATGAATTGTAGTTTCTTTGAAAAAAAAGAAAAGCAAAGTCCTCATCAGGTTGAAACACAATTTTGACACTTTAAGAAGGTCTTGCTCAAAATCAGATTAGCCTTTGGAAGTCTAAGAAGAATATAGTATACCCTTAATTTGCATTTATTTTTATCACATCCCTTATATCTGTGTTTTTGTATAGAATATATTAGTACAATACTACATGTATATAATAAATGAACAAATATATATACATTGAGGGTGCATGCTCAAAAACATTTTACTGAAGTGAGATCATTATCTAAAGGTTGAATACCTCTCCAAGACATCTTTAGTGTTGTTCAGTCGTTCAGTCATGTCTGACTCTTTGTGATCCCACGGACTGCAGCACACCAGGCTTCCCCTGTCCTTCACCATCTCCCAGAGTTTGCTCAAACTCATGTCCATTGAGTCGGTCATACCATCCAACCATCTCATCCTCTGTCGCCCCCTTCTCCTCCTGCCCCCAATCTTTCCCACCGCCACAGTCTTTTCCAATGAGTCAGCTTTTTGCATTGGGTGGCCAAAGTATTTGAGCTTCAGGGAACAAATAATATATATTATATAATGACATAATATATTATTGCAAGATATTGATATAGATCTCTGTGCTATACAGTAGGACCTTCTTGTTCATCTGCTTTTTTAAATTTAATGTCTTTTCTTTTTTTCCTTTTTTGGAATTTTATCTCTGGTTGTCCTCACAATACCATCTTTTATTTTGATGTTTAATACTTCATTGCAATATGATGAGGAATAGATTTCCCTATATTTGGTGGGCTAGAACTTTTCTGAAAACTTTAAAGAAGAATTTCTATATTTTGCCTTGAAAATATTAATGTAAGAAGAACCCTAAGTAAAAGGTCTTCCTTTTTAATCCTCTAAAATAATGTCCCTGTGTTATGAATCCATTTTATAGCAAATTAGAGACTGTTAATTCCTTGTTTAATTGATTCAAACCAAATATTCTTTTTAAACATGTAATATATTGAAGTTGAAGTGCCCATTACAATTCATGGAATCTAAAGATCATTGCAAACAGGTAGCCATTAAGATGTAGTTGCCATTTCTTTGGCTATTCACACATGTAAAGTGGCCACATCAAAACTTGCAAAATGGATATAAGCATCTTGGGTGAGAAGTCTAGAAACAAGATTAGAGTATTCTCTCAAGAAATATTACCTCACCATTGCTCGTGATGTCTCAGTACATATTGAAATAATACATGGGCTTGATGACGCTAAATCAGGAGGTAATTCAGGAAAATCAAACTTTGGAGATGAAGAAGGTTTGGGAATATTTCAGCCCATTTATTTTACTTTTTTTTGCATGCATGTCCAAGAGTGATATGTAATAAAACTCTGAATTTAAGTAAGTGTAACAATTCTTTAAGTATAAAATAAAAATTCTAAGAGATAAGAAAGAATCGTTATCTTTTAATTGGTAGCATAAATGATTGTACAAAATGTGATTGTACAATCCACAGTATCTTAGATTCAATAAAATAGTCATGCACCCAGTATACCATGTATGCATTAGATAGTGAAAGAAAAACAGTCCTAGCATTTAGCATCATTTCTTGGCTTTCTTCTGCTCTTTTCAGTTTTGGTTAATATAAGTTAATATAAACTTCCTCATGCTGCTCCTATGTCTCATTTTTTGAGTATTGGGAAGTAAAATAAGCAGAATAAACTATAAGACTCTCCAGGAGAGGCAGAGATAAATAATAATAAAATCAAACAATATACACTTACCTAATGTAAATAATACCTAAACAACACCACAAAGTCTTTTGAAACTGCCAATAAATCATCTCATAAGTGGTAATCTAAGGTGTAATGAAAGACATATTTTACAAAAGATTTGGAAATTAGTATCATAGAAGTGAATGTCTCCAGGTAGTTAGTTATTGTTGTAGACCTTAAGGGCATATAAGTTGAATATCTTGCAGCTGATGTGAATAATAAACTGCAAATTCTGGCATACAGGCTTCCATCATGATTTGGGGAAGTCAAAATTCCCATATTTTCCAGCTCCCAACCTCAATATACTCAAGGTACAATGTCTTATACAGTTTAAAGGCACTGGGGATGCTCCTGCATTTGTCAGCCATCTATCCACAGAGGACACCATCAACATATCCATCACCCCAGTACCCACGCATCTCTTCAGGTCCAGTAGTTCTGATAAGCTTTTGACATATTTAGGGTCCATACTCTTGGACTTGGCTGTGAGTACTTGGGCTCTGAGCCTAGTAAGCGTCACCTGCTTCGCAGTTAACCATCAGACAATTTTCACCTCCCTCGTGCACAACCAGGCTTCTGGGCACAGTTCTCTGCTACTCATGTTCTTCTCAGGCTGATGAAGAAAGCTTTATCTCTTTCTTATTCCTCTCAAGTCACTCTATTTTACCCCAACTGTTGTTCTACCATCTGAGTCACCAGGGAATCCCAGAACATCTGAAGTCTCCCTCCAAATAGTTTTATCTTTTATAAAAAGCTAGACTTACAAAGACTTTACATTATAAAAGGACACTGCTAGCCGCTTAAAGGGAAGGGGGTTGTAAGAAAATCTAGGGGTGACACAAGAAATTACAATTGATTGTGCCACATCCACAACAGAATTTCTTATCTTGAACTAGGGACTTCTCTGGTAATTTTCAGTTAGTTGCAATAATAGCCAAGAAAATGCAAGCCAGTAGTAGTCACCATGCCTGAAATGTACTTTCTCAGACTTTACACCTGCCCAAGCCACAGGATATACCACAGAAGCATTATGTCTATTATCATAGAATGTGCTGCTGCTGCTGCTGCTAAGTCGCTTCAGTCGTGTCCGACTCTCTGCGACCCCATAGAGGGCAGCCCACCAGGCTTCCCCGTCCCTGGGATTCTCCAGGCAAGAACACTGGAGTGGGTTGCCATTGCCTTCTCCAATGCAGGAAAGTGAAAAGTGAAAGTGAAGTCACTCAGTCGTGTCCGACTCTTAGCGACCCCATGGAATGCAGCCCACCAGGCTTCCCCGTCCATGGGATTCTCTGGGCAGGAGCACTGGAGTGGGGTGCCATTGCCTTCTCCCATAGAATGTGCTAGATCATTAAAATGTTTTTAGCAAAAATTTCAAATGAGAAAGTACTTCGTTATGCATTGCCTAAATATGAATCCTGTCTTTTTAAGTGCTAGGTGTTAGCTGTACTTTGCATCACTTTACCGCTGTAATCCTGGAGTGAAACAGCCAAGGGGAAATGGTGCAGCGTGGAGGTTGTAGAGTGCCAGTTTATGAGTTTGTTTATTCTGCAGAAATTTTACTGCTGCTCAAACTGACTGCTTCTTTAGTACCTTAAATCACACAGCATAATCTGTGGACTCGAGATCAGAACAATAAACTTCACTGAATTTACAGGCTCAGGAGAACAGCATTCAATAGGGCCTTTTATTATGACCCTATCCTGACAATGTTTTCCTGACTTTCATTGCTTCAGGAATTCATAGGAGAGAAGTCAAAGCAGTATGCTGTTTTGAGTGTGGGCCCAACTCCCACTGTTAATCATACCAAATCAGGAAGAAAACAACTTAGATAGGAAAAGATAAGAAAGAGGGATCTCTTACGTAGGTGCAGAGAATTGCTCCAATACCTGTTAACATACACATTTCTTAAATGGAAATGTAGAGCCATTTAATCAAAATTTCTAACTTTCTCAGTTACAGACACTTGCCCATCAGAATTATTACTCAACACTGAGGTGTTGATGGGTCACATACACAACTGAATTAGGGAAGAATATAGAACCTAGAATGAAGGAGGCAGGAATGGTTTCCAAAATTTCATAGGTCTATGAAGGACATATGTCTTTAAAAATCTTACTTCCCATACCTAATTATTAATTAATCATATATACACATAAATTTATTATTGTATTAACATTATACAAGTTGTATAACATACACTAGCAATGAGTAGGGAAAATATGTTAGATAAAAATAGATACAAAGATATTTCTAATAATTTTCTCTGGTCACTGGCTATTTTCTCTCTGTTGGTCACACTAGATAATTTCTATTGCTCTTCTTTTTTTTTTTTAATTTTATTTTATTTAACTTTACAATATTGTATTGGTTTTGCCATATATCAAAATGAATCTGCCACAGGTGTACATGTGTTCCCCATCCTGAACCCTCCTCCCTCCTCCCTCCCCATACCATCCCTCTGGGTCGTCCCAGTGCACCAGCCCCAAGCATCCAGTATCATGCATTGAACCTGGACTGGCGACTCGTTTCATATATGATATTATACTTATTTCAATGCCATTATCCCAAATCATCCCACCCTCTCCCTCTCCCACAGAGTCCAAAAGACTGTTCTATACATTAGTGTCTCTTTTGCTGTCTTGTATACAGGGTCATTGTTACCATCTTTCTAAATTCCATATATATGCGTTAATATACTGTATTGGTGTTTTTCTTTCTGGCTTACTTCACTCTGTATAATAGGCTCCAGTTTCATCCACCTCATTAGAACTGATTCAAATGTATAATTTTTAATGGCTGAGTAATACTCCATTGTGTATATGTACCACAGCTTTCTTATCCATCCATCTGCTGATGGACATCTAGGTTGCTTCCATGTCCTGGCTATTATAAACAGTGCTGTTGCTCTTCTTTCAAGTTCGCTGATTCTTTCCTCTGTCCACTCCATTCTACTGTTGATTTCCTCTATTGTGATTTGTTTCTTTTCAATTCTAAAATGTCTATTTGGTACTTTCTTCTGTTTTATTTTCTTTTGCTTATATTTTCCATTTCTTTCCTGAGAGTTAGTAGATTTTAATTTGTTTCAAGTGTGTTTATTACTTGTTAAAGTAATAACAAGCCAAATAACAATTGTTATGAAGATAATAAACAGGATAGTATGATATAATCTAAAGAGTAAGTATTTCTGATTTTTTTTTAACCTCAACTGGTAAAACTGGGCTTCCCTGGTGGCTCAGCTAGTAAAGAATCCACCTGCAACGTGGGAGACCTGGGTTCGATCTCTGGGTTGGGAAGATCCCCTGGAGAAGGGAAAGGCTACCCACTCCAGTATCTTTGCTTGGAGAATCCCATGGCCAGAGGAGCCTACAGAACTACAGTCCATGGGATCACAAAGAGTCACATGTGACTGAAAATCCTTTGAAACCAATCTCTCCACAGATACTCAGGAACAACTGTAAGAATGATTTTCAGTCTATTTTAGGGAAAATGCTACCCTGCCGGGGTCCAGCCCCGGCTGATCCAGGGAGTTCGAAGCATGGACTGTGTCGGCGAGAATCAGGATACAATAGCTTCAATTAGATATTAATTAAAGATGTAAAGAGTAATAGAATGAGGATAGCTCAATAGGAAAATTCAGTGGAGAAAAGAGGCTGAGTAGCTTGGTTTACGCAGGAGACCAATAAAACTTCAAGACAAGAAGCTTGCACCACTTACGTAGGCTGCAGGCGTCCTTCCATTCTCCCGAAGGAGAGGAGACACTGAGGCCTCTCCGGTCAGATCTTAGAAGCCCAGGCATAAGTAGTAAGCATGGAGGGCTCCACACTCCAGATGAAAACTCAGCCAGAGTTTGAGAGAGAGAGCGACATGGGGAGACCAGTATTTCTAGAAACTGATCCCAATTCTTTATTTTCCATGGTCTACTTTTATACACTGAGATGTTATGCAAAAGTCACGTGGGGTCAGCAGTCCTGACTTTTATCAAAGTCAGGTGCTTCATACAAATGTATACAGAGGTCTTAGGGGTGTTACATCATCTTCTGGCCAGGGGGCCTGCTGACAATTTATGACCCTCTCCTTGTGACAGTGGTCAGTCAACCAGGACACTTATTTCTCCAGGGGTGATTATTCTTAAAACAGACGCCACCCAAATAAAGTTACATTCCTATAGGGTGAGGGTATAGTGGGTTTTAGTTAAGGAAAGAATTTACTTAGCCTAAGATGTAACGTGATTAATATCAAATGTTAATACTTATTTCTTCTACATATTCATTAATGAGTGTAAGGGCAGGGGATGTGGAGACTTAGCAACAAACATTGGCTCAACAAATGAAAAACCCTTCACCAATACAATTTCTAATCAGCCCATTATACTTATACTAATAGTTTTCTAACTTTTCTAAGGAACCTGTTTTTAGAAGTTTTAAAGCATCTCGTGCCTCTCACAGTTGGGAGGCTGTGAGCAATCACATGTGGCCAGACAAGCCTGTCAGGCAGGCCAGAGAACCTTCAGAGGAGTTTGTAGGTTAAAACACTCTTGTCATGCCCAGGAGTTTTTATTAACTGGAGCTCTAAGTTAACTCCTTCTCCAAAAGAGGTGGTAGGGGACAGCCCCTCATAAAGTCAGAGGTGTAGGTGAGAGCACAAAGTAGTAAAGTAGGCAGGCTCTGGTTATGGGGGTAGATGCTCGAGGATTTCCAGGGGGACTCCTGAGGCTCGATCCTGCCTTTGCGTATGTCGAGCCTCCTTCCTCATGACCTTTGCCACGGGCGGAGTGCCTCACTCTGGCCCCCAACACTACCCACTTCAGTATTCTGGCCTGGAGAATTCCATGGACTGTATAGTCCATGGGGGTCACAAAGATTCAGACATGACTGAGCAACTTTCACTTCACCTCACTTACCTTAACTGGGAAATACAAGAACAAATTTGCTTTGTGATTAATGATAAAATGTCACAAACTACAAAAAAAATAGCTTGTTAATCATGAAATGTCAATATAAAGCATTCCTTGTCAATTTTAATGCTTTTGGTTTAAATTCTAATCTGATAATGTTATTGCAGATTCTACTGTCTTTTAAAGAGGTAAAGCAATATCTTTAAGAAATAGAAATTGGCATTATAGGGAATTTGATAATACTGAGCTCAGTTTTTGACAGAACAAAGAAAAAATAATTTAGGATATGGATTTAATTAAATAATATGAAACTTAAATAAAATTGTATAACATATATGTGTGTGTGTGTATATATCTTCTGAAAGTTTCACAGAACATGTTAAATTTTATCACTGACTATGCTACAAAGGAAGGCTTTAATAAATTCCAAACTTTGGTCATTCTTTTGCAATTACTGTAGATATTAAAAACCACAGGAAAAACACCACCACCTCTCAAATAAAGAAACATAAAAGCATAGAAGTATGAAAACATTCTTTAAAATCATTTTTGTTAAAAATGTAAATCAGGCTACAATATAGAATTTGGACAAAACTGTACACAGAGGACAATCAGTAATTCAAAATTATTATTAAGCATAAGAAGATACCAAAATGTGAATTAATTTAGCAAGAAATTAATTTTTAAAATCTTAAAGAAAAGTATAAAAAACAGTCAATAAAATATAAATAGAAATCAATTAGTTAGAATTCAAAAATAAAATTTATTTTGAATTTACTTTTTCTTGCATCTTTCTATATCGTATTTTTAACCTTTTTAATACTTCCCAATGTTTTTAAATCATTGAAGATACTTTTTTTTATTTTATTTTATTTTTAAACTTTACATAATTGTATTAGTTTTGCCAAATATCAAAATAAATCCGCCACAGGTATACATGTGTTCCCCATCCTGAACCCTCCTCCCTCCTCCCTCCCCATACCATCCCTCTGGGTCATCCCAGTGCACTAGCCCCAAGCATCCAGTATTGTGCATCGAACCTGGACTGGCAACTCGTTTTATACATGATAGTATACATGTTTCAATGCCATTCTCCCAAATCTTCCCACCCTCTCCCTCTCCCACAGAGTCCATGAGATTGTTCTATACATCAGTGTCTCTTTTGCTGTCTCGTACACAGGGTTATTGTTACCATCTTTCTAAATTCCATATATATGCGTTAGTATACTGTATTGGTGGTTTTTTTTTCTGGCTTACTTCACTCTGTATAATAGGCTCCAGTTTCAGATACATTTTTCTTTCTGATTCTCAGAATCTATTTCTTCCTGCATTCTCTTAAAGATACCAGAGGTTCTGTTTCAGTTGCTTTGAAACTAAAACTGAATCTAGAAAACATGGATTATCATTGATTATTTTGTGATTATTACTGAAAATTTTGTCATGTACAAGAAAGAGTTGTTAAAAGTATTGTCCATTTGGGGAGACAAATATGCTAGGTATACAGCTGTTCAAAGAGCTATCACAATACAAACACTTGTATAACCACCACCACCATTCAAAAATAGACTATTGCTAATATCCCAGTTGTCTTCCAGAGCTCCCTACCAAGCACTACTCTGTCTTCTTTCTAAATATAACCCAGTCCTGATTTCTATCCCTGTAGTTTATTTTTTCTCCCTTTGGAACTGATATAAATGAAATATTTTAGCCAATTTTTTTGTGTGTCTGGCTTCTTTCCTGTAACATTATCCATGTGAGATTCAAACAGGCTATTCTATAAAATGTACTAAGTCACTTCAGTTGTGTCTGACTCTTTGTGACCCTGTGGACTATAGCCCACCAGGCTCCTCTGTCCATGGGATTCTCCAGGCAAGAATACTGGACTGTGTTGCCATGCCCTCCTCCTCCTTGGGATCTTCCCAAGCCAGGGATCGAAACTGTGTTTCTTACATCTCCTGCATCATCAGCTGGGTTCCTTACTACTAGCGACACCTGGAAAGCCCAATTCTATATAACAGTAGTTCGTTAATTTATATCATTGCATGGGATTTACCATATGAATAGAACACATTATATACTGTGGATAATGTGTAATTTCAAACTCAAAATTACTATATTTGAGTATTTTTAGTTTGGAACTATAAGAATAATGCTTCTGTGAATGTTCTCATGTGTATATCTCATTGCACATATACACTTATTTGGAAATTTAATTGTTCAATTATAGAATATGTATTTTAATCTAAATCAGTAAATTTTGAATACTTTTCCAAAGTGGTTACTAAAATTTATACCCCTATCAGAAGTAAATGACAGTTTCCATAGCTCCGTATCTTTATCAGCACTTGGTACTTACTATTCTTTCTAGTTTTGGCCAAGTTGGTAGATGTATAGTACTATCTCGTTGTGCTTTTAATTTGTATTTCACTGATTAACAAGTGAGGGTGAGTGTGTTTTCATATGACTAATTGCCATTTGAATGTCCTATTTTATGAAATGATTCAGCAAAGTATTTGTTCATCTTCCTGTTGAGTGCTCTTCTGTTATCAAAAGGAAGAAGATCAGTTTGCTTACACCAAATTTGTGGTAAATATGGGCCTCTTGAGTAATCACTGGATGCATGAGAGTAAAGCTCAGAAACAAGATCTGGAATGCAGAAATACCGTCATATGAAGTTCAGTCTACAGTCCTTGGTGTTTTCTCCAAGCGCAAGGGAACGTGGTGCTTTGTCATATCATGTGGCCGCATTAGTGACCTAACTCTCCATGGATTATGCAGGAGACGGTTATGAATATTATGACATGGCAATCTCGATAACCCTAGGACAATTAGCATCATAATTTGGGACTGTTAATAAGCCAAATTTCGATCAAAATTTATTATTCCATCAGGGCCATGCTTGGCCTAAAGGCAGACAACCAAGTAATGGCTTGTAAAAATGGCATTTTTAAGCTAGATCACATTAAGTGTAATTTACAATGAAATCTCTGACATCAGAAATTGGACTTTGTGATTCCATGTGACAAACATTTAAAAAGATGTTACATGGGCTGCAAATATACTCTTATTTTTACCTTTTAGTCACAAGATGCATCTCAAACCATTAACAGATGGGATTTTATTACGTATCCAAAAGGTCTTCCTAGATGTCACAAATTGAAATTCTTTCCTTGAGCCCTCATAAAGTAATTCAAATTTTGTAATCTCAACTAAAGAAAATAAGGATATTCCAATCATTTTAAATTCAAATTAAACTCACATTACATTAAGCAATCTGTTTCTTTAGAAAGAACAGCAAATATTTCCAAGGTCCACAGCCCTTTACCTCACGTATCAATTAGTTACTGCTATGTAACAACCCACCACCACATTTCAAAGTTTAAACAACAACCGTACTTTTAGTTTATGATTTTGTTGCTTGGAAACTACATTGAGCTAGGAAATTCTTCTGGTTTCAGGCAGTTTCCCAATTCCGTGGTAAGCTTCAGGTTGCCTGGGGAGAGCTACATGTGCTTCTGACACTTAATTGACTCTCAACTAGCCATTGTGGCTTCTCCCCATATGTGTCTGATTCTCCAGGTGGTCACATGGTATGGACAGAAGATGAGAATGAGCAAGTAAGGGAGGATCTAAGCAAAAGGATGCAAGTGTCTTGAGATGCAGTCTTAGACTCACACCTATCACTTCTACCACATTCTATTATCTGCAGAGAGTCACAAGGCCAGCCCAGAATCATAATGGGAAGGAATCAGATAGTTACAAAATACAAAACATAAACGCAAACACAACATTAATACCATCAACAATCTACCTCAACCTACATCATGCTACTTTCCTAGTTCTTGATGTATTTGTCTTATTTGCTTAGACTGAGATCACTTCAGGAGCAAAAGCCAAGCTGTAGGATCTCAGCACTTACTCCTTGCCTGACTTTTGTGTGTAGAGACTACAACACTTACTCCAACTTACAAGGCTAATTGAAGGAAATATTACAGATATTTTCATTTGACCAGTTTTTACTGAGCTACTACTATGTACTAGGCAAATCTTTCTAAAGATGACTTTTCTAAATATATGCAGAACCATGGTGGAATTTATTAAAAGGCTCAAAAACACATTTTTAAGCTTAGAGTTTGTATATCTGTCTAAAAGCAGGAAAAAATAATCTTGAATGTTGTGAAAATCCTCAGAGCACAGCTACTTTAAATTCTAAGACATTCAAAGAAGTTTTGTCTCACTACATTAGATGAGTCTTAAAACATTAGATATCACTCTTGAAAACCCATCAGAAGATATTAGTGAAAAGACTTGATTTTTGTAATATTTTGTTTGCCATCTCCTATCCCAAGTTAACTTATTTTCATAGAAAAACTTCAAATTAACATAGTCAAATAATAGTATCAGTCTATGATATACTTTATAAGAAATCCTTTATGAGCCCGAGAACTGATTTTGGAATTCAAAGATTTAATGCTCACTGAGAAAACTTCTGTTGTGATGAACAATGAAATAATATTTTCATAATTAAAATGAATATTGGAAACTTCTAACACATTTAGGGAGAACCAATTATGTAAAAAATCTCCATAGATATATGCTGTAGGGGAGGCTGGACATTTTTCCCAATTGAAAGATTTGTATTCTATTGAGAATAATAGAAGGCACATAACTATAAAAAATTTAGTAAATAATCAGGAACCTCTGTATATATGCAGAATATTTTTTATAAGGAATAAATCACTTCACAAATGTTTTCTCCCTAATATTTTTACTTCAGGGTTTTTTTTTTTTTTTTGCTAATCTGTTTGTATGGCAGCAGCCATGGACAGGAACATTGTTAAAAGACAAATTAATCAAATTGGTGATAAGAAATTGTACCCCCAAAATACTGCTCAAACTACTCAAAGAGCATGCAGTAAACATTCACTGCACCATAGCTGAAACATTTTCCAAAGTATTCTATGGTTTAAAAGGATTAAAATACCAGTCTAAAAAGTCTTGAGCACAATTTTTGCCTTCTGTATATTCACTCTTAACTCACACTATTGCAAAAAAGCCCTCACTTGGCCTCTTTCTAGCCTACATTGCTTTGCTTCTAACATCACAGTCTTACCTTTCCTCTGAAGCCTTGCCCTACCTCATTAAATGGAAAAGAAGATTATTATTAACTTCAGAGCTTGTAACAGACTTTGGCCTCTTTCACTTCATTATCCTTCATTAGCAACACCTCCTCCTCCCCGATGTTCTTACTGTTCCCCATTTCTCCGTTGCCTTTGGTGTGCTGTCTCCGCTGTTTCCTTGGTTTCTAAGAGCAGAAGTGGCATTTGGTGACCTACCCTGGTGCCGACATTCAGTTACTGCCTCCATTAAAGATGGACTAATTAGAGTAGGCCATGTGTCAGCCCAGAATTAATGAAAGGGAATGCAAGAATCAAAGCAGGACATTGATTGTCTGGGTGCTGAAATACGAATTCAGCCTCCCATTTTGGAAGTCTGGGTTATGATTATTGACCTAGTTATGCATTAGTAATACTTTTGTATCCAAAGTCAGTCACCAGGTCTATTTTAATCAGTGCTGTGCCAGTGTGCCCATGCACACGTGCATTCATGTATGTGTTAGAATTTATTTGATTTCTCCTCTGAAAAGAATACTGTGTGAGCAAACATGAGACAATTTCATTAGTGGAAAGCACCAACAATACTAAGATCAAGGGAAAATATCAGATTGCTTACCATCAGACTCCTTATTTTGATTCATCTGATTTAAAAAAAAAAAAAAAACTCAAGACTCTTTAATTTACATTAAAGGTCTTTCTAGGAATAGAAATGCTTGGCAAGGGTCCTCCCTGCCATCTCCCCTACATAATTACCACCTACCCTATTTCTACTCTGACCTTTATTTTTTGTTTTAGTTCATAGAACCTGCCCAGTTAATGTCTGGGAACATCTATCAGACACTGAGGAGAGATCCACCCTTTTAGATATCAAAAGATTAGAGGACATTCACCACGCCCATCAGATTTCCTGACTTGCATTGCATACACTCTCTGCTGTGCTGACTGTTCATCCCAAGGGCCATTAAAGTGCAATGAGCCACGTATTGAAATGACTTATATGAAGGAAATGGTCAGTTAACACGTGAAAGATGAAGATATGGAATTTAAAGACGTCAAAAGATTATATTTTTTTTAAGGTGGAAAAGCTGTGTTAGAGCTGTGCTACTGAAAATTCAATTTTCATAAAAATCACCTATGGAATTAAAATGCATATTCTGATTCAGTAGGTCCTGAGTGGGACCGGGGATTTTGCATTTTTAGCAAGGTACTAGGTAATCTACAAACTTACTTTGAGTGGCAAGATGCTAAAGTGATGTTTTGGTGATTTGGTCAAACAAATCAACATATCTATTTCTTCCCCTATATCCTCCATGTTTTTATGTAAAGAGACATTATCCTTCCAAACAAAGAATTAAAGTATTGCAATCACTCCCCAACCCTGAGGGTGAGGTTCCTAAAATTTATAATTTTAATAAATAATAGGGGAATTTAAGAACTTACGGTGGGGTGTAGAGAGGAAGGTGGAAATTCACCATATGAAGATATTTATCATTATAATTTTTTACATATGTAAAAAGAATAGCAAATAAAAAGAAAGAAAATAAATTGCATCCACTCTTCTTAATTAGCAATAATGACCTCTATTAAATAAGTTCTACTTACCTTTACCTAAGGATGACTTCCTATGACTTTGATAAGTTCTAAAATTGATGTGATGGAAATGGTGTTTCTAAGGAAGAAAGACAGGAACATGAAATGTTTTTAGGGAAAAAAATGTCTTAGCAACTCTCTTTCTAATTCACGGATCTGCAAGCTCTTTGAAAGCCCAGTCCTTCACCCCTCTAAATGGAAGGCACATACTTGCTGATTGTGTCATCAAACTCCAGGTTTGGTTAGGACTTGCTAAGCCTGCTTTTGCACTTTCATAAAATAACGTCCTTGAGTACCAGGTTATAATGAACTCATTTTCACAGAAAAGTTTGCTTCCTTAGGGTATGTTCTGCATCAGGCAGGCTGATAGGCAAAATGAAGTTCTTGAGCTGATGCAGCTACAGTTAGATATCCTACGCCCATGCTGCCTGTGATGGGAGCATTGCATCTTCTGTCCGAGTCTGGATATTTCAAGTTCCCATTAGTGAGGAGAATTGACTTCTGCTTTCAGATGATCATTATTTCTTCAAATACTATTTTCTGCTCATTCTTTCTTTTTTCTTCTCATTCTTTCTTTCTTCTCCTCTCCTTTCTGAACCAAACCTACGTGTATGCTAGAACATCTAACAATGACCCCAAAGTACCCGAATCTTTGCCATTTTTGTTCAATCATTTTGGTTCTCTTTCAGATTGAGTAGTTTTTAATGATCTATCTTCACATTCATGCATTTATTCTATTACCTTTATTCTGCTAAGCCCAACTAGGGAATTGCTAATTCAGATACTGCATTTTTCAGATATAGAAATTACATTTAGTTCTTTTTATACAGTTTGTATTTCTTTGATTCAGTCTGAATATGTTTTCCTTTACATCACTGAGAATAGCTTAACAGCAACTTTAAAATCCTTTTCTGCTGATTCCATCTGGGTCATCTCACAGTTGGATTCTTTTCAATGGTTTTTCCCCCCTGTCTCTCTGGACTGGTTTACATTTTCCTGCTTCTTTGTAATTATGGGTCACATCCTAGACATTGGTAATCTTATGTTGTAGAGACTCAAGATTCTGGTAAATTTTTCCAAAAAAAAAAAAACACATTTCTTTTGTTTTCTCATTTCTCAATTTCTATAGACCCAAACCACAAACATCTCTTCAACATCAGCTCAAATCTCATTTCAGTTCTTTATTCTTAACTTGGTTACTTGCAACCTGCCCCAGCAACTGAGATCATGTGTTAGCCCAAGTTGGGCAGATAAAACAGAATTTCTTCCTCTCTGTCTTTTTCTCCTTCTCCAAGCCTTCACTTTCTTGATGCTATGTTGCTCTAATTCCTATCCTCCAGAAAGACTGCTGGGTTTTGAGCTACCCCATGCTGTACCAGACTTGGACAACTTTCAAGCAAAAAGCTACAAAAATAGGGAAATTGCCCTGTGATATTCCCTCTTTCCAAATGCTGACTTCCCTTCAGAAACTTCCACTTTTGCCTGTCTTCAGATGCCTTCATGAAGTTGACTTTTTAATGTCTTCCTTTTTTTTTTTTTTTAAACTTTACATAATTGTATTAGTTTTCCCAAATATCAAAATGATAATTTTGTCTACATCAGTAGGAAGATTGATCTTTAAGAGCTTACTCAGCCATATCAGAACTTCAATTTACTATATACTTAGATCTACTTGTTACACAAATCTATCCTTAATAATACAGGAATTTGTGCTTTCCAAATAATACACAAAACATTTAGCTTTGGCTTAGTGGTTGGACACAGATATTGCAAGTTGGACATCTGGTCATTCTTTGTACACTTTTGTATGAATAGGAATGTTGGCAGCATAAGCATGCCCAGCCTGTTGATGTAAACTCTAGAGAAAGTGGTTGCTAAAAGTAGAACTTCAATGTATGTTGAAGATAACAGCCACGTTAGGAAAATTCTCACAAGAAAGGGGGGAGGAGGATAAACTTACACAAAATCTGTCCCAAACTGAATCATTTATAAGAAATAACTTAGAAGTGGGCTGACAATATAATTTATCATCCAAACCAGATTGTGTTTGTGAGTGAAAGTGAAGTCACTCAGTCGTGTCCGACTCTTTGTGACTCCATGGACTGTAGCCTACCAGGCTCCTCTGTCCATAGGATTTTCCAGGCAAGAGTACTGGAGTGGGTTGCTATTTCCTTCTCCAGGAGATCTTGCCAACCCAGGGATTGAACCCAGGTCTCCCGCATTGTAGGCAGACGCTTTACCATCTGAGCTACCGGGGAAGTCTTGTTTGTGAGTGAAAGGAGATGTTATTAATAACTTGGATAACAGGAATAAACAGGCAATATCTAGTATACACTGATCACTGACTGAAGAGAAAGTCCTAGAAAGAAGTAAAATTGTAGTATCAATCCCTTTCCTAACATTGATGTTCTTCTGTCAAAATGGGAGGCAGTCCAGTAATAAAAACCAGATTAAGATGCTAGTTTTCTGACCCAATCTACACTTTCTGTCTTCATGGCAAGAGGATAAGCATTCCATAGAGGACATTAATTCTAAGTGAGCCATCAGGCTTAATAATCATGTCCACATGAAATCTTAAACTCTGATTTTTTACATGCGGAATTGACTAAAAGCAGATATGCCAAATGTGGGCTAAATTTTGAGAGATTATGCTAGTAGTCATGAATGTAGGCAACAAAAAAACTATATTCTTTCTACCGTAATGAAAACAGTTGAGTCTATAAGCCTATATAAGGTATTCTTTCATGGAGTTTATGATTTGATTTTATTTGTTTTATAGTTTTATTTTCAGGTTTGATTAAGCAAAATTATAATTCTGGGCTAAATTCAATTAGTGAAAAGGTAGATTTTCTTTTATGGTGAAAGATAAGCTTTTAGGCCAACATAGATCTGTTTCATCACAGATTTTATCCCTTTTATTCCTGAAAGCCTTATTTCCTTTTTCAACTTCTTGCACTTTTGAGGATAACAAAGATAATGCTAGAATTTGTTTACATTAAAATTTATTGGTTTATTTATTGCCTGACCTATGACATAGTTATTCTTTTATAATTATATAATTTCCAATAGGCAGTTAAAACATTTAATATTCTTTGCCAATACACTTTAATCAATACTTCTAGAAATTCAGAAAATAAGCCTACTATCACTGTACCATATTCATCTCTATATTCTTTGGGATATTGAATAATACTCTTTGAAAGTTTAAAAAAGTAGAGATTGGTCACATTGTAGTAGCTCACCTTAACAGAATTCTCTACTTTGTGAGCTGCACAAATAAGACCCAAGCTATATAAGTCATTACTCCAAATAAATTTACAGCAGATTTGAAATAAACCAGTGTTTTCCATTCCAAATAACCATCTTTCCTTCATTCACCTGAGACAGAGTACAGAAAAGGGGGCAACCTCATCCTCATAGATTGCCTGGACATAAAAAATTTCCACAATGTTTGTTCTCATTGATTTTGTACACTTACCGCTTAGAAGAAGGAGGCAGGAGGAGAAGGGGACAACAGAGGATGAGATGGTTGGATGGCATCACTGACTCGATGGACATGAGTCTGAGCAAGCTCTGGGAGTTGGTGATGGACAGGGAAGCTTGGTGTGCTGCAGTCCATGGGGTCACACAGAGTCCGACACGACTTCGCAACCGAACTGACTGACTGACCACTTAGAAAGGCAGCAGGCAAAGATTCCCTTAAAAAACAAACTGGGCTACTAAGGAGAAAATAAAAAGCAAAATACCACTGCCTGACCTGCAAATTCAGCCAATGTAATTCTTTCTGAGAATTTGGTGTTATTTTTTCTTTTAGTCCAAATTCCCTTTAACTCATAATTATATAGTAACAGATAATACTTCCTATTAATACATGAATACAATATTACCAGTCTTTATAAAGAAGAAAACAATTTAATCTCCTCATGGGAAACATACCTGTGGTGACCCAAGGATGAAAGAGCAAATAATACCAAGGACGGTCTTGGAATCCAGGAATGGAAAAATGAGACCCATATCGTCTTTCCCTCCCCTATGTTGTAACTATTAACGGATTTCAAGTCTTCTTGAGCAGTATAATCTGTCTCTCCTCCTACTGCATAGGAGAAGGTACTTGCCTTACTCTTCCCTCCCCCCAGTGTATGTGCCTCATCCAATCAGCAAATGACCCACAAGACCCCTATCCCACTCCTTGTAGAGTGGGTATGAAAGTGACCAAAGACCCCTGTTCAATGTCGGCTTTCCCTTGAGCTGGCCCGCTATTCTAACAGTGTCTCCCATTCTAATAAACTTTATTTCCCTCTCATTCTGTCTCATGTCTGGAAATCCTTTTCCAACCTGCACCCGGACCATGACAATACTGGAAACTATAATATAGAATATCTAACAAGTTAGATTGAATTTTGTACAATAATTGACAACAGCAATGGAAGATAAAACACTGACAAATAGAAGTCTTTGACTTTTTCTTTTCCATAAAAGTCTTATGTAATTCTTTATTTTCACAGGTACTATAGCCACTCTTTATCTTTCCCTAGAAGCAGATTTTAAATTGAGCTAAATTTTAAGGCCTTTAAACATATTTATAAAGCCTAACTTAACAAAAGATAATAGACAAAGTCAATGCATGTAACCAAATTAGTTTCCAGAAAAGTCATAAGACTTTTGAAATCGACCTCAAATTTTTGTGAGTCCATATTTTTACATTGTCAGAGTTCTACAAGAATTTAGTCACAAAAGAACTTAATGTACATTATTAGCATATGTGTTAGACTGTGCTTTCATATGTAAATTCCCTTTAGAGATCACTGACTTTACAGTTGGCCCTTCAGTATCAGAGTTTCCTCATCCATAGATAACAGATTTTCTATTGTACTGCTAAACCATTTCATATAAGAGACTTGAGCATCTATGGATTTTGGTATCCAATAGGGTCTTGGTCTTCCCAGGTGGCCCTAGTGGTAAAGAACCCACCTGCCAATGCAGGAGATAAGAGACACGGGTTTGATCCCTGGGTCAGGAAGATCCCCTAGAGGAGGAAATGGCAACCCACTCTAGTACCTTTGCCTAGAGAATCCCATGGACAGAGGAGCCTAGAGAGCTACAGTCCATGGGACCGCACAGAGTCAGACACGACCAAAGATATTTAGCACATAGGGTTTTGGAACCAATCTCCTCACAGATACTCAGGAACAACTGTAATAATTTGTAGTCTATTTTAGCCTGTGCCCAGAATTTTGCCCCTAATTCTGAGCTCCAGACTTCTGTATCCAACTGTATATCCTGCATCTCTCTTTGGGTATCTGGTAGCCATTTCAAATTCAAATTGCCACAAATAAAATTCTTAATTACCCTTATGTTGTTGTTCATTTGTTAACTCTTTGCAACCCTATGAACTGCAGCATACCAGGCTTGCCTGTCCTTCACTATCTCTCTGAGTTTTCTCTAACTCATGTCCATTGAGTCAGTGATGCCATCCAACCATCTCATCCTCTGTCGCCCTCTTCTCTTCTTGCCCTCAATCTTTCCCAGCATCAGGGTCTTTTCCAATAATTACCCTCATAATGAACCTGAAATTGCCCCATTACCAGTATCTCCCACTATGGCAATGTTTAGCTAATCTTTTTAGTTCAAACTTTCAAAATATACATGACTCTGCTCTCCACTCCCTGGAGAAGGCAATATCAACCCACTCCAGTATTCTTGCCTGGAAGATCCCATGAACAGAGGACTCTGGCAAGCCACAGTCCATGGGGTTACAAAGAGTCAGACATGACTGAGTGACTAACACTTTAACACTGCTCTCCACTACTCTCATTTTAAGCCAAGCCACCATCATCTCTCAACTGAACTAGTGCATTGCCTCATAACTGTTCTTGCTGTTTTCATGTCTACATACCTATTCTCAACTTTCCTTAAAGCAATCAAAGTAAACAATTGAAAATCCTGACATATAAAAAAAAAAATTCCAATATCCTCACCATGATCCACAAATACCACACTGTATTCCCTGAGCATTTGAGACTGTTTGCTGGATAAATTTTTTGTGGCCACTTTACAGATACAGGTGGACCTCCAAACAAAATTTGGTTCAGACAGTGAGCGTGATGACACTACACACACACACACCAAAAAGGTATGACAAGATTCTACCTGGGAGAACAGAGTAGGCCCTCTCAAACTGTTTCAAAAATGATTTGAGAGAGAAAGGAAGGAAGCTGGTGGGTTTTCACAGTGGCTAGGGCTTGGGGCTGGACTGAAGGTTCACAGATGTAGTCAGGGGCTTGTGTAGTTGGAAAAAGGTTCCAACTATTATATGGTTTTCTCTGCCTAAAATGCTCTCACGTCTGAGAATGCACAGCATAGGTTTTTGCCAGGCACATGGAATGATGGAAAGAGGCAATGAGTGGAACACATTTGCCAGAGCATATCATCATAGTGGACCATGGAACCCAGGTAAATGGCAGTAAAAGGAAGGCAGAAGATTTTAGAAGATCATAGGAAAGTGGCCTCGTTGATTGGAGGTCTCATGGAGGCTGAAGTAGAGGGTATTTGAGCACATAATATGGAAGAATAGAAATATATTTCTAGGGAAAGGCTATTGAAAAGAGTGGCTGAAATGCAAAGAAATTTCGATGGAATTGAGGAGACCAAGGTTCAAAGAATTAAACCAGATTAGTATATCTTTCTTCATCTTGGATGATATAAACACTGAAAATAAAGGCAAAAGTTGGGGTAGAGAGAAATACTGTGAACAAGACATTAATTGACAATTAAATTAATTATCTATTAGTTAATACATAGTTAATAAAATAGATAATCCAATAGAAGAAAAGGAGACCGCCTTAGACAGACGGCTTGTCCTTCAATCTAGTTGTTATTGCCATTGCCTGTGTGTATATGCTCAGTCATGTCTGACTCTTTGCAACTCCAGGGACTATAGCCCACCAGGCTCCTCTGTCCATGGAATTTTCCAGACAAGAATACTGGGGTGAGTTGCCATTTCATACTCCAGGGATCTTCCTGACCCAAGGATCGGACCACTAAAAATCTCTAAGTGATATTCAAAAACTGTTGATGGACTCAACTGGAGTGAATTTTTTAAGAAATTAGCAAAGGATAGTGGGTATATTCCAGGGGAAATATATACATTTTAAGACAAGCTTTTCAATGCTATAATATATTATCATCACATTGTAGAGGTACCAATCATTACTGCTGGGGCTTGGCTTCTATGAGAAGATGAGAAAAGGAGAATCAATTTATAATAAAGGGACTGAAGCCCAATGATTAAAGAGACCTGGAAAAATTCACTCTGGTAGCAAAGGCTCAAAGGAAAAAAATATCATTTCATGCCTTTAAGTTTCTCTGACAGCTCTGACTGCTTTCTCCCTGCCCACAACAATCAAAAATTATAATCTGCCAGCTACGAGTCACATAAACACCAACAAAATTCACAGTTTTGCCTGTATTTTAATTTTATTTGTTATGTAAGTATTCTTCCTATAAAATTTTATATTACAAATAATATCCCTAATAATGTATTTATTATTATGGATATACATCCAAAAAAATACATCGCTTCTCGGCCTTTTGGCTAAGATCAAGTGTAGTACCTGGGGTTTCCCAGGTGGCGCTACTGCCTGCCCACGCAGGAGACATGAGATGCAGGTTCCTTCCCTGGGTTGGGAAGACCCCCTGGAGGAGGGCACAACAACTCACTCCAGTACTCTTGCCTGGAGAATCCTATGGCCAGAGGAGCCTGGTAGGCTACAGTCCACAGAGTCCCAAAGAGCCGGACACGACTGAAGTGACTTAGCATGCACACTTAACATAGCACATATCCAAAAAAGGAAGACACTAATTTGCAAAGGTATATGCATCCCAGTATTCATGGCAAATTATTTACAATAGCCAAGCTATGGAAACAACCTGTATCCATTAGCAGATGAATGGGTAAAGAAGATGTGACGTATATACAATTATTCAATGGAGTATTAGCCTTAAAAAGAATGAAACTCTGCCATTTGCAACAACATGGATGGGCCTGGAGGGCATTATGCTTTAGTGAAATGAGTCAGACAGAGAACAATAAATACTGTATGATATAACTGGTATGTGGAATCTAAAAAATAAAACAAAGTAGTGAATATAACAAACAAGAAACAGACTCACAGATGCAAAGAGCAAACTAGTGGTTACCAATGGGAGAGGGGATGGAGGGGGGAAAAAGGGGTGAGGGATTATGAGGTCCAAACTACCACCAAAAACTAAATAAGTTACAATGGCATATCGTAAAGCACAAGAAATATAGCCAATATTTTATAACCTTAAATGGAGTATAACCTATAAAAACATTGAATCACTGTTATGTATCTGAAACTAGTATAAAACTATATAACAGTATATAGTATAAAACTATATACTTCAAATAAATAAACAAATACATAAATAATAATAAGAAGTGAACAATGTGCTTGTAACTGGCCTATAGCACAGTAGCTGGTGTTCAGAGGCCCACAGTAAATATTCCACACCCAAGATATTTTCTCTTATTAATACTTGCATTTCTTATGCCTAACTAAATCCTGGCATAGAGCAGATATTCAGTAAAACCACTAAATTAAAAAAAAAAATTATGAACCATGTAACCTATAGGCATTTACTCATATACCCAACCTCTTGTCTAACCTGCACAGATTATTAACAAGCCCATGTCAAACAACACATTTGACTCCCCAGTAAAAGATTACAATTATCGGCCACTGAGCTCCAATGGGAGAAATAAAAAAGTTTATCATCATCTAAACATGATTTCCTTCCATTGACTCCTCAAAAGATAACCTTTAGGCCTCTCCGGAAAGAAACTATCCTAGAAGATCTGTGATATGATGGGAAAATTTACACATGGGTTGGGTAATGCTTTAGCTCTCAGCTCAGAAGACCGAAATTTCAAATTCCAGGTATTCCCCTTAGACATATAAATACGGCTTTTCTATCCATTAGAGAAACAAAAGAGGGAAAAGGTGAACTCTAAATTGAGTCTATTTAATGGGCTGCCACCTACAAACACTGAGTGGAAAAGCGAACTCATACAAGTCAGTATTGAATGAGTGGAGAGCAGCAGCTGGTAAAAGATTACAAGCAATTTTCATGAGATTTATAGTAAGCTAGTGAACTACAATATGACAGTCTGAAAGTGAAATTAAACCAAGTCGTACATCAATGAGGATTTTGTTTTCAGCAGCTTTGAACTTTAAGATGATTAACAAAACAAGAAGTGTGGATTCCAGGGGCTCTTTGAAATACTCTAGGGCAGACAAAGTTATGAGCAAGCAGAAAATGGGAACAGTTAAAACTGGAGGGGGAGTGGGAAGAGAGTTCAGTGTCAATGTGTTTTGGAGAAACTGATTCGATTACAAAGCCAATGGGCATGACTTGAATGTTTGTCTCATTGCCAGGCCTGCCCCTACCCTTTTCAGTCCTCCTGACCAGTCTACTGGAGAAGGCAATGGCAACCCACTCCAGTGTTCTTGCCTGGAGAATCCCAGGGAACGGGGAGCCTGGTCGGCTGCCGTCTATGGGGTCGCACAGAGTCGGACACGACTGGAGCGACTTAGCAGCAGCAGTAGCAGCAGCAGCAGCCCAGTCTACAGAATCAAACCTTACCCAAACCCTCTGCATTATTCCCTCTGACCCAGCCTGACTAACAGTGCTTATGCCTTGCCCTGGCTTCCACGCATGAACCTCAGCCATACTGCAGCAGCCCACACCAGTAACTTCCTGGATGCCAATTTCCTGACTGTTACTAAGTTCAGTCTTTTTGTTAGGACTTGCCATTTTCCTGAAATAAGACTTCTTAATGCTCACATGGATGGACCTAGAGAGTGTCATACTGGGTGAAGTAAGTCAGACAGAGGAGAAATACTGTATGACATCCCTTATATGTGGAATCTAAAAAGAAATGATACAAATGAACTTATGTACAAAAGAGAAACAGACTCACAGACTTTGAGAACTAGCTTAGTCAGGGGGAAGGATGGCAGTAGGGATAGTTAGGGAGTTTGAGATGGACAGTTACACATGGCTATATTTAAAATGGATAACCAACAAGGATTTACTGTATAGCACATGAAACTCTGCTCAATGTTATATGGCAGCCTGGATGAAAGAGGGATTTGGGGAAGAATGGATACATGTATATATATGGCTGAGTCCCTTCTCTGTTCACATGAAACTATCACATTGCTTATTAATCAGCTATACCCCAGTAAAAAAAATTAAAAGTTAAAAAAAATTAAGAAAAAAATAAAAATATACCCAAGGCAATTTTTAAAAATGAGACTTCCTAATGCTCAATTTGGGCTGTTTTCAGATGGAAGGCTTTGCCTGATGAGCAGACTTCCTCCAAGCATATCCCCTGGGTCTATTTTCCTTTTGCTCATCTGACTTTTGTGAAGGGGTTCTATTTCTATATTTTTCCTATGCTCCTTTTCCTCCTTCCCAACTACAGTTTTCTCGGAACTCTGGGGTATAAGGCAGCATCCTAATTCTGGCCCAGACCTGGATCAAATTGCCTGTATATTCATTACTGCAAACATTATAGATGGTGTTCAGATACCCTGCATCATTTCATGGCTTCCTGTATTTCATTCAGGCAGCTAAATGTATAAGCCACATACAGAAACACTAGCCTATAAATACAATGGTCAGGCCAAACAAGCTGAGTGATTCATAGTGAGAAATAAATATTCTGCTTTTCTTAATCAAAAGAAACCGTCCTTACAGTATTCTAATATAAGCTTCTCTGTGTTCTCATGGAGTCCCACTAGCCCTGTGCTCCTTCTTTTCCGAATTCTGAAGTGTCTCGCTTCTGCCCTCTGAAGTTCCAACTATCTCCAAGAACCATACTCTGAAACAGGAACAAATTGAACTCATCCTGAAGTCCCTGGATCTTTCCTTTGTGCAGAGTCAATGCACTTAGAATCACTCCGCCTGTTGGGGCTGGATGTACATATTTCTTCAGACCTGGAATGGGGAGAGAAAATCTACTCAGATTTTTTCATTTTGCTTTTGGTTAAGAATAACTTTTATTTTATTTTTAAATGGAGTATAGTTGATTTACAATATTGTGTTTCTGATGTATGGCAAGGTGAATCAGCTGCACATAAAGATATAGCCACTCTTCTGTAGATTCTTCTCCCATATAGGCCATCACAGAGATTTGAGTAGAGTTCCCTGTGTCGTAGAATAGGTCCTTATTAGTTATTTATATAAAGTAGTGTGTATATGTCAATCTCAATCCCCCAATTTGTCCCTCACCACAGATATCTTCTTAATTCTGTCTGCTTCTAAAGATGCCAAGAGAATGAGAGATGGGATTTACCTAGTTAGTAGCTATCCATAGACACCCTATGTGCCCCTGCCTCAAAGACACCATCTTTTACTATTCAGGATCCCTGAATCAATCTTTTCCACCACCCACCATTTCTAAATGCGAGCTCTCTGGAACACCTCCACCAGAATCAGCTGAGAGATTGTTAGATTACCCGCCACAGATTGATTCAGACACTCTAGATCTGATCTTCACACCTCTGTATTGACAATAAGATCTCCAGGCAACTCTGACTTTTACAGCCACTTTATTGATACTTCAGGAGGAACCACAGCTGAGTATCCTGAAACATAGGGTTGTCATCAAGTGCTAATTTCAGTCGGAAAGCTAGGGTACAGTTGTCCATATTTTGGACCTTCAAGAGCCTAAACAGTGTATTTTCTAAAGAAGTTTGAGAAGCCTCCTAAAATACGACAGCTAGAGTCTTCCCTGGGTTGCTAATGGGGACATGTACTGAGAGTGGACACTAGATCCAAACCTTAGCATGGATTCTTTGTAGTGATGGAATTGTCACACAGAGAATTCTTAGGCAGTTGGGGTGCTCCCCCAAGTGAACAGGAAGTTGTCTTTTCATGGAGTTAGCCTATGCCCTTCGACAAGCATGCACACACCTGTAAGGACCAACTTTGATTCCCAAATATATACCAGTTGACATGTCCAGCCAGTCCAATATTCTGTGCTGAGTGTAAAGTGGCTTCCCAAAAGCTTGACCCATGTTTTGAATCAGAAACTCTCAAGAGTCACCATATTGAGGTCATTTGGCACAATTTTGGAGATCCAGAGGCCCCTCTCCCCCATATTTTCTGGAGAAAAAATTCTATATTGACTTCACTCTTCTGAGCCAACAATCCCATCTATGTACACACCAGACAGATGCTGATAATGATGTCTTTTGCACTAGAGTCTGAGAGGTCCCAGAACTAACTAGGACCACTGGGTTCTACCTGGGAGAGGCCAGCTTTCATGGAATTTCAGGTAATTCTAGGAGGGAGAATATTTTCTATGTGGAATGATCGACCAAGAGCTTGTTGAAATCCTGGAGCTAAGAAGTTTTCCTTGCTGGTGGAAGGGATAGGACTGTGCTGATGGTTATGTCACTAAGGAAATAAGATAGTAAAGATAGTAAATATTCCTTTCCAAGAAGCTAGGCAAGTCAGGAAGGAGCCATGTAGAGCTTTTTCTATTGTCATAGTAGACAGAAAGGAAGCCCATGTGATGAAACAATCTCTCTGGAATAAAGTGGCCCATGGAGAGAGATCTGATATCATAAAAGATGGGAAAGATAGATAATAAAAGTGAAAAATATCTGAGGGTTTCATGGTCTATCTATTTTCTGAGCCTCAAAAGCACAATATTGGCATTTCATGCATGGGAGTAGAAAGAATGGCATTTTATGCATTGTAGACCACACCCAATAAGTAGTTAGAGAGTGTAAAAGACCTAAAAGTCAGCCCAAGATTTTTGGAAATTGAAAGAAGTTTGTTCTTCATCTGTTTGGCAATAATTTAGGAAAACTCCTGCAGCTAAATGTACAGTGAGGTTTAAGAATGGAATGGTGTTGGAGCAACTGAGGTGGGAGACAAGAGAAAGGTTGAAGGAAACCAGAGGGAAAGTTTTAGTAACAGAAAATTTACAGGACAGGATAGAAATGAAGTCCACGTATCTATGTGTCTTAGAATAAAGTTTTTCAGTGTCAAGGGAACCAACAATTAAATGTGAATAAGGGGAGAGCAAGACAGATATGTCAATAATTCCAAATAATGTGAGCTACAGAGAAGAGTGGATTAGTAATGTGCACTAATCCACTAATGTCCACTAATCCACTAATCCACATTTATTTACTCCTTTGTAAAAGCAAAACTTATTGAGTCCTAGTATATACCAGTCAAAGGCCTTGAAGCTGAATGTATGGAATGGAGTTGGGAGGCAGGAGGAGAGGGCAATGGCACCCAACTCCAGGACTCTTGCCTGGAGAATCCCATGGATGGAGGAGCCTGGTGGGCTGCAGTCCATGGGGTCGCTAAGAGTCAGCCATGACTGAATGACTTCACTTTCACTTTTCACTTTCATGCATTGGAGAAGGAAATGGCAACCCACTCCAGTATTTTTGCCTGGAGAATCCCAGGGATGGCAGAGCCTGGTGGACTGCCGTCTATGGGGTCACACAGAGTCGGACACGATTGAAGCGACTTCGCAACAGCAGGAAACTATATAACATATATATATATATGTGTGTGTGTGTATAATCCCTATTCTCATTGTACTAATCTAACCTATCCAAAAGAAAGTAAATAATTTAATTTTGCTTTCTAGAGCTTTTTAATATTCAAACACTATATCTTTTTTTTTTAAACTAATTACCAAATAGTCATAATTCAAAGATTATTGTTTAAATCAAGGGTCAGCAACCTATGGTCCATGCATCAAACTGGCCCACCAACTCTTTGGAATTAAATGTCCACTGATGCATAGCCACGCCCAATTTTATTTCCTGTTTAGGGGTGCTTTTGTAAAACAATGGCAGAGCTGGATAGTTATAATAGAGACCAAGCTGCCTGCAGAGTCCAATAAACTTACGTTGAATAGTTATAATAGAGACCAAACTGCCTGCAGAGTCCGGTAAACTTACCATCTGAACCTTTACAGGAAACATTTGCCCGTCGCTTATCTAAACCACTCTCACAGATGCGTCTACAGGTAAACCTCACAGCACAGGCCAGACTCAGGACAGCCTTCTTCCCTCACCTCCTGCCCAGACTCCAGCTTTCCTACCTTGCGTGCTACTCTAGCACCTGGGCAGGGGGTGGGGGCAGGGGCCTCCCTCTAAACCTGACTATATAGTCAGACACATTACACTAATTTCTGGAAAAAAATCTGAACATGTTTTTAAAGCCAATACTGAGAGGAAATACAGGAAATAGCCAAAGGAATATTTAAAAAAAGTTGCAAAGTTTAAGATAACCTGTACCTTTTTCAAATAACATGTATTTAAGTTTGTAATACTGTTAAATACCAATGGAGACTTTGGATTTGATAACTCTGAAAACAGGGAACCTGAATTATCTCTAATATCTATAAAATACTCTGGTGAATAGAAAAAATTATGAAAGAAATGGACAGCAGCCCTAAATTTAGGGAAAGACCCCACTCATTTGAGAAATGTTGTGAGATAGTTTCCTAGATTAAAAAAAAAAAAAAAGGAAATCATAACTACAACAAGACTAAAGAAGCAACTTTCTTTTAGAAAAAAATAAATGTGGGGCTCTATCACAGAGAATAAGTAGATACCATCCAAGAATTATATTTGGTGATGTAGAAGACCACAGAAAACTGGATCCAACTCCATGGCATATCTCTGCGTTACTAAAAATAAAGAACCCTGAAAAAGAGAGTTGATGGTGTGCACATCCCCCAAAGGAGTCTGGTGCCTGTATCAAAGATGCCAAGCTATACTTTAACTTGTCCTTGAAATAAAGAAGAAAATAGGAAACTGATTATATATATTAGAGAGAGAGTGAGTGAAATTATCTGCTGGTATCAAATAAACCCATCTTTGAGGGAGAAATATCTAGCAGTCTATTTATTTCAGGTCAGCACAGATGTATGAGTTCACAAGACTAGAGCACGCACTTGAGGAGTCGTCCATCATTGGGGGTTAAAATTTACATGCCGTCCATGCCTGGTAGAAGGTCAGGTCACAGGCACCTGCAAGATAGAGAGGGTGGGGCTTTGCTCCCAGGCCTAGGGTCAGCCTATCCTGGCTGGAGGAAAACAAGAGGGTAATCTCAGTGTGTGCTGACCCTGGAGATCAAAGCTGGGATGGAGGGCATCCTCAGGAAATCACAGTTCTGCTCTCAGCCACTGGAGATAAG
This sequence comes from Bison bison bison, assembly GCF_000754665.1. Classification (NCBI taxonomy): domain Eukaryota; kingdom Metazoa; phylum Chordata; class Mammalia; order Artiodactyla; family Bovidae; genus Bison; species Bison bison. Next base: position 1,334,228 of record NW_011494601.1, read on the forward strand.
ATGGACAAGCATTCTGAACGTACACAGCACACTCGGAATAGGATGGTCCTGCTGCCTATATTGACTTTGTCAAGGTGCCCTACATATCCTGTCATCAGGGTTTTTTTTTTTTTTCAATAAATTAAAAATATCAAAAATTAGAGATACTTTTCTGCCAGAGATTGTTGGCCCTTAAATCACTTAAATACCAAGACTACCTGAAAATTAAGCCTCTACAAATCTGAGCAATCCCTTTAATATCTTTTCTGCAGATTTGACTAAAATTGTAAATGTTAGTCACTAAGCCATATCTGACTTTTTGCCCACCAGGCTTCTCTGTCCACTGAATTCTGCAGTCAAGAATACTAGAATGGGTAGCCATTCCATTCTCCAGAGAATCTTCCCACCCCAAGGATTGAACTCAGGCTTCCTGCATTGCAGACAGATTCTTTACCATCTAAGCTACCAGGTTTAGCTAGGGGATGACCAAGAAGGGAGTTGCAGGAGATGGAAAGGAGCGAGGTAGAGAATTGAAAGTACTTCTTTGTCATATTCAAGCAAGAACAAGATTGTTCTCTGGTCAAAGTCCTAAGTCCTAATTAGCAACTGCTGTTAGAACATAGGAGCAGTATACTTGTTCTGAAATCAATCATTTCTGGTAATGAGTTTCTGCCAGTTTAGCCAGTCAGAGACAGTTCTACACTTCTCAACAGTTCCAAACTTCTAGGCCTCTCTCCAATGGCCACATTCATGAAAGCCAGACTGTGAACAGTAGCCTCAATCCAGTGACCACAGTATGCAGGTGGAAATCCATCAACCCTTCAACACTCTTGCTTTTCTGTAAATCAACCAACCCCTGAAACTTTGGCTTCCCCAAAGTGAAATGAAGTCGCTCAGTTGTGTCCGACTCTTTGCGACCCTGTGGACTGTAGCTCAGCAGGCTCCTCCATCCATGGGATTCTCCAGGCAAGAATACTGGAGTGGGTTGCCATTTCCTTCTCCAGGGGATCTTCCCCACCCAGGGATTGAACCCAGGTCTCCCGCATTGTAGGCAAGATGCTTCAACCTCTGAGCCACCAGGGAAGCCAACCTTCTATCAAATCAACCTTCATTTTGTTGAGGAAGATTATGCCTGACTACTACAGCTCTCCCTTGCAATCAGGAAGTTCACCTTGTTTCACATCAGATGTCTAATTTTTGTTCATAAATTTTCAATTCTTTCAGTATCGACATTTGTTGACTGTTAGATATAAATTTGGATTTATGAGTAGATATATTCTGTAGAAGAAATGAGATTAGCAATCTTTTCAATTCTGAGTCACTATCACCCATTCTTTCTGTGTATTTGAACCCCCAAATGCCAAAACACAGGTGTAAATTTTATGATGAATTTCCTGAGGAATGATCATTTATTAAATGAGGGAGATGGCATTTTATAGTTATTTGAATAGTGAAAGTGGAAGTCACTCAGTCATGTCTGACTCTTTGTGACTCCATGGACTGTAGCATGCCAGGCTCCTCTGTCCATGGAGTTCTCTAGGCAAGAACACTAGAGTGGGTTAACATTCCATTCTTCAGGGGATCTTCCCAACCCAGGGATCAAACCCCAGTCTGCCTTGCATTGCAGGCAGATTCTTTACCATCCGAGCCACCAGGAAAGCCTCTTTGAGTAGTACATAATTGTTATTCAGTATGGAAAACTGAGAGTCAGTTATAAGCCAGCATATACTAACAGCTAAGCACAAGAGATTATGATTTCCTCAACTAGTACCAAAAGCAGTGATAAAACAATGAATTTTTTGATTAAGAGAAATTCAGATGAAGATAATCACAGTAGAAATTGTAATGGTTTCCCATGCTGTGTATCATTATCAGTCTTTCAGCTCAAGCAACTGTTTGAACATACTGCTATCATAAGTATATTTGGATTTCAAAATTGCAAATAATTTTTTGAGTGCCAGGACAAAATCTACTGTAATAATACAAAACAAAATAGCTCCTTTTACCATAACAGTGATTATCAATGATCTAAATGTCTCACCTTTTTATGATAAAGCCATGATTGCAAGTAATCACAATGCAAAAATTTTTTTCCATTGCCTGTGCAATACTTGTTTCACGAAAAGAGCTGATTTATTTGGCTCAGCTCAGTTCAGTCACTCAGTCGTGTCCAACTCTTTGTGACCTCATGAATCGCAGCACGCCAGGCCTCCCTGTCCATCACCAACTCCCGGAGTTCACCCAAACTCATGTCCATCGAGTTGGTGATGCCATCCAGCCATCGCATCCTCTGTCGTCCCCTTCT
>NW_011494601.1:1336611-1344908 GCF_000754665.1 Bison bison bison
ATGAGTCAACTCTTCGCATGAGATGGCCAAAGTATTGGAGTTTCAGCTTTAGCATCAGTCCTTCCAAAGAACACCCAGGACCGATCTCCTTTAAAATGGACTGGTTGGATCTCCTTGCAGTCCAAGGGACTCTCAAGAGTCTTCTCCAACACCACAGTTCAAAATCATCAATTCTTTGGGGCTCAGCTTTCTTCACAGTCCAACTCTCACATCCATATATGACCACTGAAAAACCATAGCCTTGACTAGACAGACCTTTGTTGGCAAAGTAATGTCTCTGCTTTTCAATATGCTATCTAGGTTGGTCATCACTTTTCTTCCAAGTAGTAAGCGTCTTTTAATTTCATGGCTGCAATCACAGCCTGCAGTGATTTTGGAGCCCCCCAAAATAAAGTCTGACACTGTTTCCCCATCTATTTGCCATGAAGTGATGGGACCGGATACCATGATCTTAGTTTTCTGAATGTTGAGCTTTAAAGCCAACTTTTTCACTCTCCTCTTTCACTTTCATCAAGAGGCTCTTTAGTTCTTCACTTTCTGCCATAAGGGTGGTGTCATCTACATCTCTGAGGTTATTGATATTTCTCCTTGAAATCTTGATTTCAGCTTGTGCTTCTTCCAGCCCAGCGTTTCTCATGATGTATTAGGCTACTTCAAGTAAAATTCCTTCCAGATGAGACTTCAGAAACAAAAGCAGATATTTGTAGAAAAATCTTAAGATTTTTTTAAAAATTGTGCTGTTTTTGTTGGAAGTGATAAAAATATAAATTTTGGAGTTTTATTTAAAGCTGAAGCTAGGCCTGAATGACTCTATGGAATGTGTTTGTTGCCTGGTCCATATTCTGCCTGTGTGTTTGAGCCTATGTGCTAATTCACTTCAGTCATGTCTGACGGTTTGCGACCCTATGGACTGTAGCCTGCCAGGCTCCTCTGTCCAGTGTTACTCTCCAGGAAGAATACTGGAGTGGGTTGTCATGCCCTCCTCCAGAGGATCTTCCCAACCCAGGGACTGAACCTGAGTCTCCTGTGTCTCTTACATTACAGGCAGATTTTTTTTTTTTACCACTGAGCCACGAGGAAACCCACCATATTCTGCATAATGATAGTCAAACCACATCTGTATCCTTTCTGTTGACACTGAAGTCATAAAATTGTTCTTACTTCAGCACTGTTCCAACTGAACAATTAAAATATTTTATGTTTTGTTTGCATTCAGTATTCTTCTGTTCTCCCAAATTAAAAACCTGTTGGCTCCCATTAACAAATGCAGTTGAGAGAATCCTCAAGTTTATTTTGAAGCACTAAAATCATACTTTAATTGTGATGGCCCAAAACATTCTTGTTGACTTTTTAAATAATTAATCGAGTGAAGCCTGTTTATTTCTTGTTCATAGTTTTCAAGATCTCTTCAGCAAAAGGATTATGCAAATTGAAAGAAGAGCAAACAGTGTTTTGAAGTACTACATTGCTCAAAGGAATATGTTGAATGGGTTAAAGGAGAATTGATGAAAAATTTAAATCTCAAGGTTTTTCTTACTAGGCATAACATCACTTATGAATAAGAAAAGAAATTCTTATTTGAAGAGAATAATTATTACCTCATATGCCATGACTGTCTTTTCAAATGGATTTTCTCTCTTGAAGAATTCTTTTATTTTACATGGATGTTACTAAATACTGTTCCAACATGGGCACAAGTGGATTCATGATGCATGCATGTATTGAAGATGAAGAGAAAAACGTTTTTTTCAGTGAAAAATATTTTTTAAAAGCCATTAATCCAGAAATATAACATGATCCTGAAAAAGTGTAAAAGCAAGTTATGCCATGAAAAATGGCATTATATACTTTAACACATCTAACATGAAAAGTTTTCTCAGAGTAGTAACTTTTAAAACTAAAAATGTTCAATGGCTGACTCATAAGGCTAATGTTGATAATATTTCTCATTAATGAAAATTAAATGGACAAAGGAATTAAATAAATTGTATGTGACAACTAAAGAAGCCATGTTACAATATAAGTGGAATGTAGGCTATAGTTGCAAGGAATTTTATAAGCAAAATCTGCAAAACACAGAACTACTAAAGAAAGTCAGATCATCAAGGAACTATAAAGAAAATGTTATAAACTTAGAAATTTATAATTTATTTGAGGTGAACAATTAGACATTTTTAATTTTATTAATTAGATTAAATTAACATACCAATGCAATATTTTTACTTTATTTCAATGTGCATATACATAAGCCATTAGAAATTATCAGAGAAGGCAACAGCACCCCACTCCAGTACTCTTGCCTGGAAAATCCCATGGACGGAGGAGCCTGGTAGGCTGCAGTTCATGGGGTTGCTAAGGGTCAGACACGACTGAGCAACTTCACTTTCACTTTCCACTTTCATGCATTGAAGAAGGAAATGGCAACCCACTCCAGTGTTCTTGCCTGGAGAATCCCAGGGACGGGGAAGCCTGGTGGGCTGCCATCTATGGGGTTGCACAGAGTCGGACACGACTGACGTGACTTAGCTATTAGAAATTATTCAAATTTAAGTAGCATTTTATATTTGTATTTGGTAATCTGTTAACCCTAATCAAAGAGCTGGGCTTGCCTCATTTGCCCAGGGTTGAGAGAGCTGACTTTATAATGTTTTCAAGAATATGCACAGATTGACTTGGGATGCAGGGGTCTGAGAAAAATTCCATCCTTCAGAAGCCAACAGAAGCCAGCTGTTGATCCAGCCAGATTGATCTAAGAGGACAGAACATAACATCCTCAGGAATTTCCACTGATTCCCATGTTATGGGCAAGGAAACTGAGGCTTAGAAAAGTCAGATCACTTCTCAGTAAAGAGCAGAGCCTGTGCTTGCCTAATAGTAGAGCACTAAATACATGAGGCAAAAATTGACAGAATTGAAAGGAGAAATGGATGATTCAGCAATAGTAGTTCAATAATAACTATTGAACATTCACTCTCAATAATGAATAGAACAAGTGGACAAAAGATTAAGAAGAAAATAGGACCTGAACAAACTGTAAATCAACCTGACTTAATAGATGTCTATAGGACATTCCACCCAATAACAGCAGAGTATACATTCTTCTCAAGAAACTTTGGAGTATTCTCCCAGATGCCTGTTATGCTAAACCCAAAATCCAGCATTCCTAAATTTAAAGGGATCAAGAACATATAAAGTATAAACTTTTACAATAGAATAAAAGTGGAAAACAATAATAAAAGGAAGTTTGAGAATATCACACATATTAACATCAAAAATATGTTCCCAAACAGCCATCAGTGAAAAAAGAATTTAAAAGAAAAATTAGAAATTACTTTGAGCTGAATGAAAATGAGAACACAATATACCTAAATATACTGGATGCTACTAAAGCAGAAGTTAGAGGAAATTATATAACTGTAAATTCCTATATTAAAAAAATTATCTCAAGTCAATAACTTAACCTTCCAAATTAAGAAACTAGAAGAGAAGGAAAAATTTATTTTTGGACAGACCAATTTCAAGGAAGGAGATTGGAAGGGGAGGAGCTAAGATGGCGGAGGAATAGGACGGGGAGAACACTTTCTCCCCCACAAATTCATCAAAAGAACATTTAAATGCTGAGAAAATTCCACAAAACAACTTCTGAATGCCGGCAGAGGACATCAGGCACCCAGAAAAGCAATCCATTGTCTTCAAAAGGAGGTAGGAAAAATATAAAAGACAAAAAAAGAGACAAAAGAGGGAGGGACAGAGCTCCGTCCCAGGAAGGGAGTCTTAAAAAGAGAGAAGTTCCCAAACACCAGGAAACATTCTCACAGCCAAATTTGTGCTGAGCCTTGGAAGCACAGAGGGCAACATAATAGGGAGGAAAAATAAATAAACAATTAAAACCTGCAGATTACGAGCCCTATGGTAACTCCCCCAGTGGAGAAGCAGCGCAGATGCCTGCACCTGCCACTAGCAAGCGGGGGCTGGGAAGGGAGGCATGGGCTGCATGGCTTAGAGTAAGGATCTGGCCTGAATACCCCAAGCGCTATCTGAGCAAAATAATTTGGGCTAGCAAACCAGACTGTGGGATATCTACCACGTGAAAAGCCAGCCCTAACCTAAGACACCGCCAGACTCGCGCACGGAACAAAGGACTGAACAGAGATAGCTGGCTGCAGACCATCCCCCTCCAGTGACAGGCAACCAGAGCCGGAAGGGGACAATTGCAGCCCCAGAGAGACATTATCTATAAAACTGTAAGCAGGCTTCTTTGCTAACTAAGGCTTCTTGGGGGTCTGGATGGTCAACATTCGCCTGAGAAGGTGCACTGGTTGTACACCTAGATAACCGAGCAGTGGGGAGGCAATAAGTCACAGCAACCGCGCTCGCCAAACACTTCATCACCTGAGCTGCTCGGACCTGGGAAGGGCACAAAACGCAGGCCCAACCGAGTCTGCACCTCTGAGGACTACCCGAGTGCCTGAACCTGAGCAGCTTAGACCTGGGTTCGCTGATGGCCTCGAACCATCAGCTGGCCGCGGATGGTTCCTGGTGGAGCAACCTAGAGCCTGAGCAGTGTGGGCAGGGAGGCTACACGTTCCATGAGCGGGGGCAGGCCCAGTGTGGCTGAGGCACTGCGAACACATGCCAGTGTTATTTGTTTGCAGCGTCCCTCCCTCCCCACAGTGCAACTGAACAAGTGAGCCTAAAAAAAAAAAAAAAAGTGTCCTCCACCGTCCCCTTTGTGTCAGGGCGGAAATCAGACACTGAAGAGACCAGCAAACAGAAGAAGCTATAACAGAGGGAACCGCCTTGGAAGCTACAGGCAATAGATTAAAACCCTGTGGTTAGTACCAACTGCATAGGAAGGGGCCTATAGATTTTGAGAAATATAAGCCAGACCAAGGAACTAGCCGAAAATGAACTGACCCCACAATACCCACAACACCACCAGAGAAAGTCCTAGATATCGTTCTACTAGTTTTATGATCATTCTTTCTTATTTTCTTTTTTTTTTAATTAAAAAAAATTGTTTAAGTCCTCTATTACTCCTTTAATTTTCACTTTTATAACCTACTATTACTTTGCAAAAAAAAAAAAGACCTTTTTTTTAAAAAAAGCAAACTTCATATATATATATATGTTTTTTATAATTTTTGTGACCTTGTTTTTTTTTTTTTTTTCTTTTCTTTAACATTGTATTTTTGAAATTCCAAACGCTACTCTAGATTTTTAATTTTAGCTTTTTGGTGTTTGTTATCAATTTTGTACCTATATTTTTTTTAATAATTTTTGTGACTTTTTTTCTCTCTTTCTTTTTCTTCTTCTTTTCTTTAACATTGTATATCTGAAATTCCAAACTCTACACTAGATTTTTAATTTATGCTTTTTGGTATTTGTTATCAATTTTGTACCTATATTTTCTTTATAATTTTTGCGACTTTGTTTTTGTTTGTTTGTTTGTTTTCTCTTTCTTTTTCTTCTTCTTTTCTTTATTATTGTATTTTTGAAATTCCAAACTGTACTCTAGATTTTTACCTTTTGCTTTTTGGTATTTGTTATCAATTTTGTACCTATATTTTCTTTATAATTTTTGTGATTTTTTTCTTTTTTTCTCTTTCTTTTCCTTCTTCTTTTCTTTAACATTGTATTTTTGAAATTCCAAACTCTACTCTAGATTTTTAATTTTTGCTTTTATGCATTTATTACCAATTTTGTACCTTTAAGAACCCAATCTTCAGTACCCATTTTTTACTAGGGTGCGAGATTACTGGCTTGACTGCTCTTTCCCTCTTTGGACTCTCCTTTTTCTCCACCAGGTCGCCTGTGTCTCCTCCCTAACCCCTCTCTACTCTACCCAACTCTGTGAATTTCTGTGTGTTCCAGACGGTGGAGAACACTTAGGGAACTGATTACTGGCTGGATCTGTCTCTCTCCTTTTCATTCCCCCCTTTTATCCTTCTGGCCACCTCTGTCTCCTTCCTCCTTCTTCTCTTCTCTGTATAACCCCATGAACATCTCTGAGCAGTTCAGTTGTGGAGTGCACATAAGGAAGTGATTACTGGCTAGCCCACTCTCTCCTCTATTGATTTCACCTAATCTCATTCAGGTCACCTCTAACTCCCTCCTCCCTCTTCTCTTCTCCATGTAACGCTGTGAACCTCTCTGGGTGACCCTCACAGTGGAGAAACTTTTCATCTTTAACCTAGATGTTTTATCAGTGGTGCTGTATAGAAGAAGTTTTGAAACTACTGTAAAAATAAGACCAATAACTGGAAGCAGGAGGCTTAAGTCCAAACCCTGCCTCCAGGGAATATTGACAGGAGCTCATCAAACGCCTCCATGCCTACACTGAAACCAAGTGCCACACAAGGGCCAACAAGTTCCAGGGCAAGACATACCAAGCAAATTCTCCAGCAACACAGGAACACAGCCCTGAGCTCCAAGATACAGGCTGCCCAAAGTCACCCCAAAACCATAAACATCTCATAACTCATTACTAGATACTTCATTGCACTCCAGAGAGAAGAAATCCAGCTTCACCCACCAGAACACCGACACAAGCTTCCCTAACCAAGAAACCTTGACAAGCCACCTATATAAACCCACACACAGCGAGGAAACGCCACAATAAAGAGAACTCCACAAACTGCCAGAATACAGAAAGGACACCCCAAACTCAGCAATTTAAACCAGATGAAGAGACAGAGGAATACCCAGCAGGTAAAGGAACAGGATAAATGCCCACCAAACAAAACAAAACAGGAAGAGATAGGGAATCTACCTGATAAAGAATTCCAAATAATGATAGTGAAATTGATCCAAAATCTTGAAATCAAAATGGAATCACAGATAAATATCCTGGAGACAAGGATTGAGAAGATGCAAGAAAGGTTTAACAAGGACCTAGAAGAAATAAAAAAGAGTCAATATATAATGAATAATGCAATAAATGAGATCAAAAACACCCTGGAGGCAACAAATAGTAGAATAACAGAGGCAGAAGATAGGATTAGTGAATTAGAAGATAGAATGTTAGAAATAAATGAATCATAGAGGAAAAAGAAAAATGAATTCAGAGAAATGAGGACAATCTCAGAGACCTCCAGGACAATATTAAACGCTACAACATTTGAATCATAAGGGTCCCAGAAGAAGAAGACAAAAAGAAAGACCATGAGAAAATACTTGAGGAGATAATAGTTGAAAACTTCCCTAAAATGGGGAAGGAAATAATCACCCAAGTCCAAGAAACCCAGAGAGTCCCAAACAGGATAAACCCAAGGCAAAACACCCCAAGACACATATTAATCACATTAACAAAGATCAAACACAAAGAACAAATATTAAAAGCAGCAAGGGAAAAACAACAAATAACACACAAGAGAATTCCCATAAGGATAACAGCTGATCTTTCAATAGAAACTCTTCAAGCCAGGAGGGAATGGCAAGACATACTTAAAGTGATGAAAGAAAATAAGTTACAGCACAGATTATTGTACCGAGCAAGGATCTCATTCAAATATGAAGGAGAAATCAAAAGCTTTACCGACAAGCAAAAGCTGAGCGAATTCAGCACCACCAAACCAGCTCTCCAACAAATACAAAAGGATATTCCCTAGCCAGGAAACACAAAAAGGGTGTATAAATTCGAACCCAAAGCAATAAAGTAAATGGCAACGGGATCATCAGATCAGATCAGATCAGTCGCTCAGTCGTGTCCGACTCTTTGCGACCCATGAATCGCAGAACACCAGGCCTCCCTGTCCAGCACCAACTCCCAGAGTTCACTGAGACTCACATCCATTGAGTCAGTGATGCCATCCAGCCCTCTCATCCTCTGTAATCCCCTTCTCCTCCTGCCCCCAATCCCTCCCAGCATCAGAGTCTTTGCCAATGAGTCAACTCTTCGCGTGAGGTGGCCAAAGTACTGCAGTTTCAGTTTTAGCATCATTCCTTCCAAAGAAATCCCAGGGCTGATCTCCTTTAGAATGGACTGGTTGGATCTCCTTGCAGTCCAAGGGACTCTCAAGAGTCTTCTCCAACACCACAGTTCAAAAGCAAGAATTCTTCGGCACTCAGCCTTCTTCACAGTCCAACTTTCACATCCATACATGACCACAGGAAAAACCATAGCCTTGACTAGACGAACCTTTGTTGGCAAAGTAATGTCTCTGCTTTTGAATATGCTATCTAGGTTGGTCATAACTTTTCTTCCAAGGAGTAAGCATCTTTTAATTTCATGGCTGCAATCACCATCTGCAGTGATTTTGGAGCCCAGAAAAATAAAGTCTGACACTGTTTCCCCA
>NW_011494601.1:1345008-1346270 GCF_000754665.1 Bison bison bison
CAGAAAAATAAAGTCTGACACTGTTTCCCCATCTATTTCCCATGAAGTGATGGGACCGGATTCCATGATCTTCGTTTTCTGAATGTTGAGCTTTAAGCCAACTTTTTCACTCTCCACTTTCAATTTCATTAAGAGGCTTTTTAGTTCCTCTTCACTTTCTACCATAAGGGTGGTGTCATCTGCATATCTGAGGTTATTGATATTTCTCCCGGCAATCTTGATTCCAGCTTGTGTTTCTTCCAGTCCAGCATTTCTCATGATGTACTCTGCATATATGTTAAATAAACAGGGTGACAATATACTTATCAATAATTACCTTAAACATAAATGGGTTGAATGCCCCAACCAAAAGACAAAGACTGGCTGAATGGATACAAAAACAAGACCCCTACATATGTTGTCTACAAGAGACCCACCTCAAAACAGGGGACACCTACAGACTGAAAGGGAAGGGCTGGAAGAAGATTTTCCATGCAAATAGGGACCAAAAGAAAGCAGGAGTAGCAATACTCATATCAGATAAAATAGACTTTAAAACAAAGGCTGTGAAAAGAGACAAAGATGGTCACTACATAATGATCAAAGGATCAATCCAAGAAGAAGATATAACAATTATAAATATATATGCACTCAACATGGGAGCACCGCAATATGTAAGACAAATGCTAACAAGTATGAAAGGAGAAATTAACAATAACACAATAATAGTGGGAGACTTTAATTACCACACTCACACCTATGGATAGATCAACTAAACAGAAAATTAACAAGGAAACACAAAATTTAAATGATACAATAGACCAGTTAGACCTAATTGATATCTATAGGACATTTCATCCCAAAACAATGAATTTCACCTTTTTCTCAAGTGTACATGGAACCTTCTCCAGGATAGATCATATCCTGGGCCATAAATCTAGCCTTGGTAAATTCAAAAAAAATGAAATCATTCCAAGCATCTTTTCTGACCACAATGCAGTAAGGTTAGATCTCAATTACAGGAGAAAAACTATTAAAAATTCCAACATAAGGAGGCTGAACAACGCGCTGCTGAATAACCAACAAATCACAGAAGAAATCAAAATTTGCAAAGAAACGAATGAAAATGAAAACACAACAACCCAAAACCTGTGTGACACTGTAAAAGCAGTCCTAAGGGGAAAGTTCATAGCAATACAAGCATACCTCAAGAAACAAGAAAAAAGTCAAATAAATAACCTAACTCTACACCTAAAGCAACTAGAAAAGGAAGAAATGAAGAT
>NW_011494601.1:1347093-1348335 GCF_000754665.1 Bison bison bison
TCAGAATCCAACAACACATTAAAAAGATCATACACCATGACCAAGTGGGCTTTATCCCAGGGATGCAAGGATTCTTCAATATCCACAAATCAATCAATGTAATACATCACATTAACAACTTGAAAAATAAAAACCATATGATTATCTCAATAGATGCAGAGAAAGCCTTTGACAAAATTCAACATCCATTTATGATAAAAGCTCTCCAGAAAGCAGGAATAGAAGGAACATACCTCAACATAATAAAAGCTATATGTGACAAACCCACAGCAAACATTATCCAAAAATGGTGAAAAAATTGAAAGCATTTCCTCTAAAGTCAGGAACAAGACAAGGGTGCCCACCTTCACCATTACTATTCAACATAGTTTTGGAAGTTTTGGCCACAGCAATCAGAGCAGAAAAAGAAATAAAAGGAATCCAAATTGGAAAAGAAGAAGTAAAACTCTCACTGTTTGCAGATGACATGATCCTTTACATAGAAAACCCTAAAGACTCCACCAGAAAATTACTAGAACTAATCAATGATTATAGTAAAGTTGCAGGATATAAAATCAACACACAGAAATCCCTTGCATTCCTATACACTAATAATGAGAAAATAGAGAAATTAAGGAAACAATTCCATTCACCATTTCAACGGAAAGAATGAAATACTTAAGAATATATCTACCTAAAGAAACTAAAGTCCTATATATAGAAAACTATAAAACACTGATGAAAGAAATCAAAGAGTACACTAACAGATGGAGAAATATACCATGTTCATGGATTGGGAGAATCAATATAGTGAAAATGAGTATACTACCCAAAGCAATTTATAGATTCGATGCAATCCCTATCAAGCTACCAACGGTATTCCTCACAGAGCTAGAACAAATAATTTCAAAATTTGTATGGAAATACAAAAAACCTCGAGTAGCCAAAGCTATCTTGAGAAAGAAGAATGGAATTGGAGGAATGAACCTGCCTGACTTCAGGCTCTACTACAAAGGCACAGTCATCAAGACAGTATGGTACTGGCACAAAGACAGAAATATAGATCAATGGAACAAAGTAGAAAGCCCAGAGATAAATCCACGCACCTATGGACACCTTATCTTTGACAAAGGAGGCAAGAATATACAATGGATTAAAGACAATCTCTTTAAAAAGTGGTGCTGGAAAAACTGGTCAACCACTTGTAAAAGAATGAAACTAGAGCACTTTCTAACACCATACACAAAAATAAACTCAAAATGG
>NW_011494601.1:1349143-1351020 GCF_000754665.1 Bison bison bison
TGGGACGACCCAGAGGGATGGTATGGGGAGGGAGGAGGGAGGAGGGTTCAGGATGGGGAACACATGTATACCTGTGGTGGATTCATTTCGATATATCGCAAAACCAATACAATATTGTAAAGTTAAAAAATAAAGTTAAATTTAAAAAAAAAAAGGGAAGGAGATTGAATTAGCCATTAAAACATAGCCCACAAAGAGAAACTAGGCCCAGATGACTTCACTGGTCAATTCTGCCAAACATGTAAAGAATTATATAAAATTTTGCAAACTCTCTAAAGAAAGAGTTTCATAAAGCCAATATTACCCTTTAAATAAAATTTAACAAAATACAAAAAAGGAATTATACAATGTGGCCAAATGGAATTTGTTCCAGAAATGCAAGATTAGTTTAAGTCTCTGAGATCAATTAATGTACTATACCATATCAATAGAATTTAGGACAGAAACCACATAATCATCTCATAGATACAGAATAACGTTTGACAATTTCCAACACACTCTCATGATTTAAAAAAAGAAAAAACAAAAAACCTCAGCAAACTGGGAATAGAGAAAAACTTTCTTATGCTGATACAGGGAATTTATGAAAATCCCAACATTATCTTCATACTTGATGGTCAAGGCAGACAGTGACCCCAGAAGGTGCAGGCCCTGACCCCATAGCACAGTCTCCCTGGTGGCTCAGTCCTGCAGACAGGATAAAGGAGGGCTTTTGCCCCTACCTTTGCTCTGATCCTGGCTGGATTGTGTGCCCAGCCAAGACTGGAGCCTCCTCAGTATCAGCCTGAATGGGGCTGTCTCAGCACTGCTCTCTAAACCTATCAAGTTTTCTCCTGGCTCCTGCCTGGGTCCCCAACATTCCTTCCCTGAGAAGCTATCTGTTCTTTTTCCATATCATGTAGTAGTTCTGCCATATCCTATCCTGGGGCGAAGAATTAACCTTTCTCAACCTCACTTTTCCATAGGAAAAATGGGGTGACTGCAATATTTGCTGCTAGGTGGAAGGCTTTTCTTTTACTTACAATGTCCTTCCTTATGCACAACTGAGTTGTTTCTCTTTCAGGAGAGTATGTGAGAGAAAATAAGAATTTCTATTCCATTGCTCAAGAGGAGTTAATGATGAGAGGAGCAGGGAGAGGATAAGAATCAGAGATGACTCGAACTGACTTTAAATGGTGTAACTAGAGGCAAGGAACCAAAAGATGACAGGCAGATGGAGGCAGGAAATGTATATATTACTGCACACTCTTCAGAGTTGTTCAGGCTGTGTGGGAATGATGATGCTTCTGAGTGGCTGCAACATGTACATCCAAAGATAGGCCCCCTATCATTTGGTATTAATTTGATAGCAGCTTCCTAGGTCATTCAGGAATATGAAAAATGAAACAGAAGTAATTATAGAGGTTTGAAGAAAAAGATATGTATGACCCAAGTATTCAATAGTCAGCTATATTGCATTGCTATACTTTGGTTACTTTTAAGATGACAAGAATACATTTTTATATACAAAGGGGGCATAAATATTCTACTAGTATTCCTCCCTTTTAAAAGTTACACTAACTGAGAGAGATAAATCAAAATAAATTACAAATAGGTGAGAGTTCTTGGTATAAAAGAACTAGAGTACACATGGGAAGCAGGGAAACATAAATTTAAGTATAAAACTAGATATAACTATGGGTAGAAAGTGAATGTCTTTGCCAAAATAATTTATGAGTTCAAGGGAAAAAATGGAGCACTACAAAAAGCATATAAATTTCACAACAATAAACTGGGTCTAAAGTTACCTGCCTCTTGAGAAACTTATATGCAGGTCAGGAAGCAACAGTTAGAACTGGACATGGAACAACAGACTGGTTCCAAATAGGAAAAGGAGC
>NW_011494601.1:1352773-1354279 GCF_000754665.1 Bison bison bison
GCTGTCTGGGGAGGCCTTACAAATAGCTGTGAAAAGAAGACAAGTGAAAAGCAAAGGAGAAAAGGAAAGGTATACCCATTTGAATGCAGAATTTCAAAGAATAGCAAGGAGAGATAAGAAAGCCTTCCTCAGTGACAGTGCAGAGAAATAGAGGAAAGCAATAGAATGGGAAAGACTAGAGATCTCTTCAAGAAAATAAGAGATACCAAGGGAACATTCATGCAAAGATGTGCTCAATAAAGCACAGAAATGGTTTGGACCTAACAGAAGCAGAAGATATTAAGAAGAAATGGCAAGAATACACAGAACAAAAAGATCTTCATGACCCAGATAACCACGATGGTAAGATCACTCACCTAGAGCCAGACATCCTGGAATGTGAAGTCAAGTGGGCCTTAGGAAGCATCACTATGAACAAAGCTAGTAGAGGTGATGGAATTTCAGTTGAGCTATTTCAGATCTTAAAAGATGATACTCATCACTCATTATCAGAGAAATGCAAATCAAAACCACTATGAGGTACCATTTCACTCCAGTCAGAGTGGCTGCGATACAAAAGTCTACAAGCAATAAATGCTGGAGAGGGTGTAGAGAAAAGGGAATCCCCTTACACTGTTGGTGGGAATGCAAACTAGTACAGCCACTATGGAGAACAATGTGGAGATTCCTTAAAAAACTGGAAATAGAACTGCCTTATGATCCAGCAATCCCACTGCTGGGCCTACACACTGAGGAAACCAGAAGGGAAAGAGACACGTGTACCCCAATGTTCATCGCAGCACTGTTTATAATAGCCAGGACATGGAAGCAGCCTAGATGTCCATCAGCAGATGAATGCATAAGAAAGCAGTGGTACATATACACAATGGAGCATTACTCAGCCATTAAAAAGAATACATTTGAATCAGTTCTAATGAGGTGGATGAAACTGGAGCCTATTATACAGAGTGAAGTAAGCCAGAAAGAAAAACACCAATACAGTATACTAACGCATATATATGGAATTTAGAAAGATGGTAATGACAACCCTGTATATGAGACAGCAAAAGAGACACTGATGTATAGAACAGTCTTTTGGATTCTGGGAGAGGGCGAGGGTGGGATAATTTGGGAGAATGGCATTGAAACATGTATAATATCATATATGAAACAAGTCGCCAGTCCAGGTTTGATGCATGATACTGGATGCTTGGGGCTGGTGCACTGGGACGACCCAGAGGGATGGTATGGGGAGGGAAGAGGGAGGAGGGTTCAGGATGGGGAACATGTGTATATCTGTAGTGCATTCATGTTGATATATGGCAAAACCAATGCAATATTGTAAAGTTAAAAAAAAAAAAAAGATGAGACTGTGAAAGTGCTGCACTTAATATACTAGCAAATTTGGAAAACTCAGCAGTGGCCACAGGACTGGAAAAGGTCAGTTTTTATTCCAATCCCAAAGAAAGGCAATGCCAAAGAATGCTCAAATTACCACACAATTGCACTCATCTCACATGCTAGTAA
>NW_011494601.1:1354379-1363828 GCF_000754665.1 Bison bison bison
ACCAAAGCCTTTGACTGTGTGGATCACAACAAATTGTGGAAAATTCTGAAAGAGATGGGAATACCATACCACCTGACCTGCCTCTTGAGAAACCTGTATACAGGTCAGGAAGCAGCAGTTAGAACTGGACATGGAACAACAGACTGGTTCCAAATAGGAAAAAGAGTACATCAGGGCTGTATATGGTCACCCTGCTTATTTAACTTACATGCAGAGTACATCATGAGAAATGTTGGGCTGGATGAAGCACAAGCTGGAATCAAGATTGCTGGGAGAAATATCAATAACCTCAGATATGCAGATGACACCACCCTTAAGGGCATAAAGCAAAGAAGAACTAAAGAGCCTCTTGATGAAAGTAAAAGTGGAGAGTGAAAAAGCTAGCTTAAAGCTCGACATTCAGAAAACTAAGATTATGGTATCCGGTTCTATCACTTCATGGCAAATAGATGGGGAAACAATGGAATCAGTGGCTGACTTATTTTGGGGGGCTCCAAAATCACTGCAGATGGTGATTGCAGCCATGAAATTAAAAGATGCTTATTCCTTGAAAGGAAAGTTATGACCAAGATAGACAGCATATTAAGAAGCAAAGACATTACTTTGCCAACAAAGGTCCATCTAGTCAAGGCTATGGTTTTTCCAGTTGTCATGTATGAATGTGAGAGTTGGACTATAAAGAAAGCTGAGCACTGAAGAATTGATGCTTTTGAACTGTGGTGTTGTAGAAGAATCTTGAGAGTCCCTTGGACTGCAAGGAGATCCAACCAGTCCATCCTAATAGAAATCAGTCCTGAGTGTTCATTAGAAGGACTGATGCTAAAGCTGAAACTCCAGTACTTTGGCCACCTGATGCAAAGAAATGACTCATTTGAAAAAGACCCTGATGCTGGGAAAGATTGAAGGCAGGAGAAAGGGATGACAGAGGATGAGATGTTTGGATGGCATCACTGAGTCAATGGACATGAATTTGAGTAAACTCCAGGAGTTGGTTATGGACAGGGCCGCCTGGCATGCTGTGGTCCTTGGGGTTGCCAAGAGTGGGACATGACTTTGTTATCAAACAGAGCGAATAATAACAAGTATTCCACCAGCAGATCAATGTGTCAGGTACTATTCTGTGTGCTCTATATTTTAATTTCACTTAATCTTTACAACAACCTCATGAATAAGCATTCTTTGTTTTCCTCATAGAACAAGTGAGGAAATTAAGGCATAAGGAAACTGGGTTACTTGACTGAGGCCATGCAATTAAAAAATGCTAGAACTGGTGTTTAAATACTAATAGTTTGAGTCCAGAACCAGCTGGTGCCATTTTTTCCTGATTAGAAAGACTAAGGACTTCACTGATGGCCCAGTGGCTAGGATGCCACACTCCCAATGCAGAATACCCAGGTTCAATCCCTGGTCAGGGAACTAGATCCTGTATGCTACAGGTAACGATCCTACATTCCACAAGTAAAGATCCCACATTCCACAAAACCCAGCACAGTCAAAATAAATAAACAAATATTTTTTAAAAGAGTTAAATAAAATTATTTGTTAAAAAGACTAGAACAATGTCAAATGCTCTGAAGTCAAAAGAGCAAGGCCTATAAAGAAGTAAAAGAAATGCAAGGATAGTTTACTCTGTGGATTAAAAATCAGTAAAAATCAGGAGTAACCTTTCTCGTGATCAAAGATCATCATATACTTACCATCTATTGATATGTATGAAGACCTTAGACAGAAACTGCCAAATCTTGCTAAAGGAAATACTTTTAGTGCTAGTAGTGACTACATCGGTGGTTTCAAGCATGTTGCAATTCCCACAAATTATTTATTTTAGGTAAAAGCAATGATTAGTAAAGCTTATTCCATGTAATTCAGATAAATTTAACTGGATCCTTTCTTAGGTTAAACAAATTGTTTTAGATACTGCTGAGTGTGAAAACAGAAGCATAACTGCTTGATGAGGTAATTAAGTTTTGTCAGAGGATGGCAGGGGTAATTGATAGGACAGGTGTACCTTCTGAATATGACCAGCTATGCAATAAATAAATTAATTGCAGTAGGATATTTGTATATTTTCTAATGAATGAAATATTTTCAACCATCATTGAAAATGATGCTCTCATATAAGTTTATAATATCAATAACATAAGTGACTAACATTTGTTAAGGACTTGACCAAATTGTCAGATGGTTTACATATTTGTTTTTAACTCGGTTAAAAGACTCAGGGCATGGCGGGGGAGAGGGGAGGAATTTAAACGATATAATTTCAGATGGCTAGGGATTTTCAAAGCTGAAATTAAACCTAGAATATGCCTCTTTTATAATTTAAATATTAATGAAAGTTTATAGAAGATACAGAAAATCATAAAGACTTAAGTAGCCAATTTTATATTTACAAGAGAATGAATATTAATGTTTTCCTATATATGTGTGTATGCAGATATCTTTAAAAATTGTTTGCCTCATGTCAAAATAATTTTTATTTTATTTTTTAACATTTATAGAAGTAAAGCAGACCTTCTACAGAAATAGAACCTCAAAGAATACAACTATCCAGAATTAATCAGTGTTTATATGTTGGTAGATAGCTTTCCAAAACTATATTTAGAATCATTCTACTATTCATGTAGAATAGTAGAATAAATATTTACTGTTGTAGTCTGCTATTTTCATTTAGTATTATACTGAGAGTGGTTTTCCATATCAATAAATATTTTCTTTTTATATTTATGAGAGTGCTTTTATCATTATAAAAATAACAGAAGACTTAAGAATGCAAGCAATTTAAATAATTTCTTGCATCCCATCTATATCAGTAACTCCCATCAAAACTTATATACCCTCATATATAACATGTATCCTTTCTTTTTCATATAAATCCAAGTTTACGTTATACACCATTCTTCATTTCCCTATGTCCACTTCATAATATATTATCGAAACATTTTATCTCAGTACACACATAGAGTATGCCACTGAATGAGTATATCATAATTAATTCGACTGGTATCCTACTGATAAATATTAATGTTTCAGTGGTTGTTTTTCGGTATTGGAATGTTGTAGTAAGTGCAACTCGTAATACAATATTGTATATTGTTAATGATATTATCATTATCATTATCACTATGTGCCAGTTACTGTTCTAAGTAATTTATATACAGTAACATACAATAGCTAGTTTAAGCCACACACCAACTTTATAAGGTAGCTAATATTATTATCATACTTTTACAAATGAGAAAAATGAAGTACACTGAAGTTAAATTAATTTCTTATATTATTATACAGATGGTAAATATGTATATATTTCCATATAAATTAATAAGCATTTAGGATAATTTCCAAATTGTTTGGATCAAAGAGAATATTCATCTGAAGTTTCAATTGATATGATCCAATTGCCTTCTAAATGGGGCTATATCAATTTTATACTCCCTTCAACAATAATGTAATTTCCAGAATCCTTCCACTCAATGGAATTCTGAAACTTTGTGCCATCATAATAGGTGGACAAATCAAACTGCTTTATTTTGGTTCAGACCTCCTTTATCACAAATAAATGTAAGCAACTTTTCATATAATTATTATATTTTTATAATTCTATCCCTATGAATGATCAACAAAAATACATGTTTCCTTCTTAAGGGCTAATACATTTAAAATGTCTTAATATCACTAAACAAGTTTTAACAAATAAACAGGAGGTGAGGGATGAGAGAGAGTGGTAGAAATCAGAGCCTCTAAAGTCTACAAATTTAGATTTTTAGGAGAGCACTTTATATTAAATGGGTCTCTGAGAGCAACTGATCTAAAATGAAATGTGTGCTGATCACTGGTTATTAAGAATCAGCACAGTGTCAAGAAATGCTATCTGGATTCACGATTGTAGGACCCAAATTAAAATATCGACCCAACTTTGCTCCCTCAGCGTCTAAACAATGACTTGCTTGTTAAGCCCTATTTTCTCTCAGATTGCTGAATTGTGACTAAAAGAAAGATTTTTCAATGGAGCTGGTGAATATTTCTCTCTTGGCCTGTGCAACTTCAATTCATCTCTTTAAATGAATTTTCAGTTTGCTTGACAGTATATCCCTGCCTTCATATAAATCTACATCTGAATGGTGAAAGATGATGGGTCAACCCTGCTCAGGCTTCATTAGTATTGGAATAGTGTGCTTACCTAGTCCATTTAAAGAAGAATCCCTAAACGTTGACTACAAATGCTCATGAGTCCATACATTTCAAGTATATTTTCTCCTGCAAGAGGATTATATAAACATCATACTATGAAGGTGGGAAAGTTATTATCTATATGCTGATGACTCCTAAATCCTAATCCCAAAGTCAAAACCCTATTTCTGGAGCTCAGCTTACATAAATCAATTTACCAATTAGCACATCAATTTGAGTATATTAAAGACACCTCAAACCAATTGCATTCTATACAAAACATATCACCTTCCCATGTAAACCTACTAGTCTTCAAAATCTCTGTCTCACTGAATGAGACCACTATATAACCAGCTTCCCAAATCAAGGGAGTCCCTGATTTCTCTCTCACCACCCACAGTAAAATAGTCATCAAATCCTATTGATTATGTCACTTAGGTATCAGTTAAACCCACCCATTTCTTAACACTCCTTATTATGGGACTTACTATATTTGTTATAATTGAATTTTTATATGTGAGTCCGATTGCATCCCTTAACAGTAAGCTCTTGATTTTCCCAACATAGAACCCAAAGTTTGGAGTATATTAAGTATTACATGGACTTCCCTGGTAGCTCAGCTGGTTAAGCATCTGCCTGCAATTCAGGAGACCCCAGCTCAGTTCCTGGGTTGGGAAGATGCCCTGGAGGAGGGCATGGCAACCCACTCCAGTATCCTTGTCTAGAGAATCCCGTGGACAGAGGAGCCCGGTGGGCTACAGTCCATGAGGTCGCACAGAGCTGGACATGACTGAGTGAGTAAGCACAGCATAGCACAAGAATTACATAAACATTTTTAAAGTTACTGAAAGTTTTAAGTGAGAAAACAAACATAAATATTAACAGAAGGTTAAGGTTCTGCTTGCTAAAACGTAAAATGTTTTCAGAGACAGCGTTTGTTGACAACATGAAAAGAGGCGTGAACATAGAGTCCATTTATGTCATTTTAATGTTTGAATTACATGTGTGTTTAGCTACTTCTTTGTGCTAAAGACTGTGTTGTACACACCTGTAAAATTACTTGTTTCACTATAAGAACCTTGTAGGCCTGAGTTCCATCTATTGGAAATTTGATGAAAGATTACTGACCAAAACTCAGAATACATTGTTCCTATGACTCAGAATAAGAAACGGATGAGCAATGCTGATGCCCATTCCCATGGGTTTGTGTAGCAAAGTAGTTAAGCCCACAGCTTTAGAGACTGGCATCTTTGGTGACCAACTTCATAATGAACTATTTCACTATCCCTGAAAAAAACCTTAGTGAACTAAACCTTAGTTTTATGTTTTATAGACTTTCTGTGATTATTTGTAATATTACATGTCATGCAGCTGACAAAATGCTTGGCACATAAGAATTATTCATAAATATATTAGCAGTTCTTAAGGTCAGAATTACAGACTGCCAGAGGTGGGAGAGACCTCAATAAAGATGTGATCTAATACTGCATGTTATAGGGAGCAACTGATTACCAGAGAGTGGGTGTAGTTTGCCCAAAATCACAGGTAGGTTTCCAGTACAGCAGTGGGTCTCAGACTTTGGAGGGCACCAGAATAACCTGGGGGACTAATGTAAGCACTGACTGCTAAACCCTGTGTCTGGAATCTCTACAGCTCTAACTCATGCCCACAGACTTTTGCTTTTCTTCCAAGTACCCAGATGATGTCAATACTGTTAATTCAGGTACTGCACTGAGAATCACTGCAGTTCAGAGATTTTTGCACAGTATTTTTCTATATTATTCCATTTCCATGGCATTCATGATGGATTGATATCTGTCACCAGTCAGCCTAGGGTGTATGTTTCATATCATGCCATAGTTGAAAAGCACATTTAATACATGAACTAGTTTTATTTCATACGAGCACGTTATAATCATCAGCTTCAATATTAATAATTAAGTCTAAGTGACTTCCCTAAGGCCTTATGGATAGAAAAGGACAAAGCATGACTCTGAGACCAGCCCATTTAACACCGTGATATCTGTATGCTTTTTAAATGTTTTTTATGGAAGGGCATTTTAAATACAGCAGTGTGTCCATGTCAGCCCCAAACTCCCAATCTATCCCTCCCCCTCTCCCTTCATCCCCAGTAACCAAAAGTTTATTCTCTAAGTTTGTGAGTCTGTTTCTGTTTTGTAAATAAGCTCATTTGTGTCATTTTTTTAGATTTCACATAAAAGTGATATCATATATCTGTCTTTGTCTGACTTACTTCACTTAGTATGATAATGTCTAGATCGATCCATGTTGCTGCAAATGACATTATTTCATTCTTCTTATGGCTGAGTAATATCCCCTGGTATATATGTATCAATTTAAAAAATATTCACAACCTAAACTTTGACAGTTATGTTATATTCAATGGGAATTTTTAGGACTTCAACCCCAGGAGAAAGCACGGCAAGTGTCTCTGAGAGAACTGCTCTGAGGAGGTGAGGGCAGGAGCCAGGTTATATAGAAGTTTTGCAACAAAGGGCAGGTAGTCTTGACATCAGAAGATTGTTGTTAATTAAAGAAAACCAGATATCCCAAGTTAAGAAATGCAGCGCTTTCGTGTATATGGGAAGGTGCAAGAGACTGGGCTCGCTGAGATCATTCCTTTCATACGCATCTCAGCTATCCTGGGCCAGTGTCCTGTGCTTTTCACATCCTGAGCTTCCCTGGGGCTCACTGTAGAGAGTGGCTGCAGTCTGACGTCTGCTAGATCTCAGGTATTATTCTCCTTGGCTATTGTAATTAGTACTGCAACGAACATTGTGTGTGTGTGTGTGGGTGGGTGTGTGTGTGTGTACATGCGCACACATACGCACACAGTCACTCAGTCATGTCCAACTCTTTGCAACCCCATGAACTGTAGCCTGTCAGTCTCCTCTGTTCATGGGATTATCCCAGCAAGAATACTGGAGTGGGTTGCATTTTCTCTTCCAAGGGGTGTTCCTAACGTAGGGGTCAAACCCGCCTCTCTTGTGTCTCCTGCATTGGCAGGCAGATTCTTTAGCACTGAGCCACCTGGGGCAGTGAATATTGGAACAAAGTATGTTTTTGAACTGTGGTTTTCTTTGGCTATATGCCCAAGAGTGGGATTGCTGGATCATATGGTAGCCCTGTCTTCAGTTTTTTAAGGAACCTCCATACCATTCTCCATGGTGGCTGTACCAACTTACATTCCCACCAAAAGTGTAGGAGGGTTCCCTTTTCTCCACACCTTCTCCAGCATTTATTATTTGCAGATTTACTTAATAATGGCTATTCTGACTGGTGTGAGGTGATATCTCATTGTAGTTTTGATTTGCATTTCTCTAATAATCAGCAGTGTTGAGCATCTTTTCATGTGCCTCTTGACCATCTATATGATCATGACCTATGCTCTTAATCTTGATTCAAATCTAGCATTACTTCCAACATTCCATTTGGAAAAACACCTTACTCCTATAAAGGAGCAAAGGCAACGTGATGAAGCAAAGATAGTCTTTTCAACAAATGGTGCAGAAACAACTGAACATCTGCATGCCAAAAAAATGGATCTAGACACAGACCTTCCACTCTTCACAAGAAATTAACTTAAAATGGATCATAGCACAAAATGTAAAATGCAAAATTATGAAACTCCTAGATGATAACATGGGAGAAAATGTAGAAGACCTTGGTGTGGTGTTGACCTTTTAATACAATAGGAAAGGCACAATCCATTAAAGAAATAATTTGGTAAGCTGGACTTCATAAAAATCTAAAACGTATGCTCTGTGAAAGACGATGTCAAGAGAATAAGAAGATAAGCCACAAGACTGGGAGAAAATAGTTGTAAAAGACATTGAGTAGAGGACAGAGGACTGTTACTCAAAATATACAAAAAAAGTCCTTTACTTTGAATGAGAAATGAGTGTATACTCTGGAACTGGTGTGGGGTAGAAGTTTTTTAAGCTTGCTTTTTGTTTTTCACTTGCAATGTTGTAAATACACACTCAAAAGAAATAACACCAAATACAGGCATGGATTTTTCACTGTTAAAAAGCCTCTATGTAGTATTTAATGTGCTTTAGCTTCTTATTTGACTTTATGGGCTCAAAAGTTATGAGGAAAATAGAACCTTATCTTTTAATGGGTAAATGCCAAAGGAAGTTCTTATCTGTTTGTCCAAAAGTTTTGGATATATCTTCTGGAAGTAAGTAGAAAGCTGTTTTAGGAAGAGCTCATAAATGGAGTTTGGATTTTAGTTTATTATTCTGTGCTTTCTCCACTGCCATAAAATTTATTTTTAACCAAGCCAGTAAGCTGAAATCCCACTACAAAATAAGCCATGTGAGTCAATGACAAATATTTCTTTATTCCAAAAAATAAACATTATTCATACATTTTTCTCATTCATTCATTTATCTCCATTTAGTAACAAAATCAATCTCATATGGTTTAGAATAGGGTCCAAGGTATCTTCCTATGATTCTATGAGAAAGACACAGATGTGTCCAAAACACTTTTCATGAAATATCTCTTCTTTTCCATGAATTCAACCAGAACTAAATACTGTGTATAGAAATGACTTGTGATGATTAAAGCATTTGAGAACTAAACTGATGGTTAGCATTCTACCAAGACAAACTCTCTATGTAACCCTATGAAAACAAGTTAATAATACAGGCTGATGGAAACCCCTAGGAGGGCTTTGGTTGTCACACACCCACCCCCATTTCATCTACTCATTTATCCATTCATTTGTTCCTTTATTCAATAAGAATAAATAGGTTTATTTAAAATAACTATCTAGTTATCTGCCTATGACACTCTTTTCCTATAACAGATACTTGAAATTCAAGATGGTTCTCTTATTTAAATAAAGATTTTCCATTATTTTATATCTGTTCCAGGTATTAAGCAACTCCTTCAATTCCACAACAACTTTTCTATCTGCTCATGGGAAAGACTAGAGATCTCTTCAAGAAAAGTAGAGATACCAAGGGAACATTTCACACAAAGATGAGCACAATAAAGAACAGAAATGATATGGAACAAACAGAAGCAGAAGATATTAAGAAGATGTGGCAACAATACACAGAACTGTACAAAAAAGATCTACATGACCCAGATAACCACGATGGTGTGATCAATCACCTAGAGCCAGACATCCTGGAATGCAAAGTCAAGTGGGCCTTAGGAAGCATCACTACAAACAAAGTTACTGGAGGTGATGGAATTCCAGTTGAGCTATTTCAAATCCTGAAAGATGATGCTGTGAAAGTGCT
>NW_011494601.1:1363928-1369350 GCF_000754665.1 Bison bison bison
CACGCAATATACCAGCAAATTTGGAAAACTCAGCAGTGGCCACAAGACTGGAAAAGTTTAGTTTTCATTCCAATCCCAAAGAAAGACAATGCCAAAGAATGCTCAAACTACCTCACAATTACACTCAGCTCAAAGTAATGCTCAAAATTCTCCAAGCCAGGCTTCAACAGTACATAAACTGCAAACTTCCAGATGTTCAAGTTGGATTTAGAAAATGCAGAGGAACCAGAGATCAAATTGCCAACATCTTCTGGATCATCAGAAAAGCAAGAGAGTTCCAGAAAAACATCTACTTCTGCCTTACTGACTATGCCAAAGCCTTTGACTGTGTGGATCACAATAAACTGTGGAAAATTCTGAAAAAGATGGGAGTACCAGACCACCTGACCTTCCTCTTGAGAAACCTGTATGCAGGTCAGGAAGCAACAGTTTGAACTGGACATGGAACAACAGACTGTTCCAAATAGGAAAAGGAGTACATCACAGCTGTATATTGTCACCCTGCTTATTTAACTTCTATGCAGAGTACATCATGAGAAACGCTGGGCTGGAAGAAGCACAAGCTGGAATCAAGATTGCCGGGAGAAATATCAATAACCTCAGATATGCAGATGACACCACCCTTATGGCAGAAAGTGAAGAGGAACTAAAGAGCCTCTTGATGAAAGTTAAAGAGGAGAGTGAAAAAATTGGCTTAAAGCTCAACATTCAGAAAACTAAGATCACGGCATCCGGTCCCATCACTTCATGGCAAATAGATGGGGAAACAATGGAAACAGTGAAAGATTTTTTGGGGGAGCTCCAAAATCACTGCAGATGGTGACTGCAGCCATGAAATTAAAAGACACTTGCTTCTTGGAAGAAAAGCTATGACCAACCTAGACAGCATATTAAAAACCAGAGACATTACCAACAAAGACCTGTCTAGTCAAAGCTATGGTTTTTCCAGTAGTCATGTGGATGTGCGAGTTGGACTATAATGAAAGCTGAGCACCAAAGAATTGATGCTTTTGAACTGTGGTGTTGGAGAAGACTCTTGAGAGTCCCTTGGACTGCAAGGAGATCCAACCAGTTCATCCTAAAGGAAATCAGTCCTGAATATTCATTGGTAGAATTGATGCTGAAGCTGAAACTCCAATACTTTGGCCACCTGACGCAAAGAACCGACTCGTTGGAAAAGACCCTGATGCTGGGAAAGATTGAGGGCAGGAGGAGAAGGGGACAACAGAGGATGAGATGGTTGGATTGCATCACCGACGCGATGGACATGAATTTGAGTAAGCTCCGGAAGTTGGTAATGGACAGGGAAGCCTGGCGTGGTGCAGTCCATGGGGTTGCAAAGAGTCGGACACAACTGAGCAACTGAACTGAACTGAATAAAGCTGGAGCTGAAATGGTGTTAATCCTCCTTCTTGCTGTGTCAGCGGCCTTTGCTAGAGTTTGCCAGCAGAGGGCAGTAGAAGGCGACTATGGGTCTGGAGAAAGTGATGGAAGTGTACTCTTTTCTATCAATATTTACTCTTGACTGCCAACTGTTAGTGGAGAAGGAAATGGCAACCCACTCCAGTGTTCTTGCCTGGAGAATCCCAGGGACGGGGGAGCCTGGTGGACTGCCGTCTATGGGGTCGCATAGAATCGGGCACGACTGAAGCGACTTAGCAGCGGCAGCAGCCAACTGTTAGAGTGACACATAGGCTTACTTCTTTACCCTGGTAGCATCAGTAGCAGCAGCTCAACTCAGTTTGCCACTTTCCTGTCACTCAAAAAACCAGCCTTATCTTTCCCACAGTCTTAGGGACACCAGCACTAGCCACCCAAATGTCCCTCTTTCAGAGGTCTGAGTTTCAGCTTGGAGAAGCTCCTCTTGTGGGTTACTAAGTTTTAATAATTCAGGCTGCTTTCTTTTACAACCCCCAGCCCTAAGGGTGGGAGTTGTCTGCTACAGCGGCTACCTCCCCGATACTTTACAGTTGGCTTTATACCCTTTTGGCTTCCTAGTAAACACTCATATTTCCTCACGGTTTAGTTCACAGTTCTTGCTATCAAATTACCTCTGTTCAAATAACTGGTATGTTCTCCATCTCCTGATTGCCCAGACGTAATACAAATTTTGGATTTTTAACAATGAATTTTATTCTATTGTTTGAGGTATAATTGACATATAACATTATATTGGCTTAAGATGTACCCATAATGGTTCAATATTTTTATATACGGCAGGATGACCACCACAATGTCTGATTAACACCCATCACCATATGAACTTACACAATTTTCCTCGTGATGAAAACGTTTAAGATCTATTCTCTAAGTAACTACAAAATACAGTATTATCAATGATGGTCACCATGCTACATATTACAATGCTATGATTTATTTATTTTATAACTGGAAGTCTGTACCTTTTGACTGACTGCACCCATTTCTTTTAGCACATACCCCTTCCTCCGGCAACTGCCAATCTGTTCTCTATGTGTGAACTCCTTGTGTGTGTGTGTGTGTGTGTGTGTGTTGGGGTTCTTTTTTAGATCTACATATAAGTGAGACCATATGTATTTCTCTTTCTCTTTATAGCTTATGTCA
Source organism: Bison bison bison (assembly GCF_000754665.1). Lineage (NCBI taxonomy): Eukaryota > Metazoa > Chordata > Mammalia > Artiodactyla > Bovidae > Bison > Bison bison. The sequence goes on from NW_011494601.1 coordinate 1,366,512, forward strand.
CTTGGCACAATGCCTTCAAGGTCCATCCACACTGTCTCAAATAGCAAGAATTCCTTCTTTTTATGGCTAAATTATACATGTATCAGGTTTCCCTGGTTCAATGGTAAAGAATCCCACCTGACAATGCAGGAGCTGTGGGTTTGATCCCTGAGGCGGGAGGACCCCTGGAGAAGGAAATGGCACTCTACTCCATTTGACTAGAAAATCCCAAGGACAGAGGAGCCTGGCGGGCTACAGTCCATGGGGTCGCAAAAAAGTCAGGTATGACTTAGCGACTAAACAACATGCATATGTCACATTTTCTTTATCTGTTTGTCCATTTGTGAAAGCTTAGCTTGCTTCCGTGCCTTGTCTCTTATAAATAATGCTGCAATGAACATGGAGGTGCATATGTCTTTTCGAGTTAATCATTTTCTCCTTTGGATAAACACCCAGAATTGGAATTTCTGGATTGTATGGTAGTTCTATTTTTAATTTGTTAAGGAATGTCTATTCTGTTTTCCATAATGGTTTCATCAGTTTACATTCCCACCACCAGTGCTCAAATATTCCCCTTTCTCTATACAGTCACTAATACTTATTGTTTCTTGCCTTTTTGAAAGTAGCCATTCTTACAGATATGAAGTGATATCTCATTGTGTATTTGATTTGCATTGAATTAGATTCTTATTTAAGAAGACTACATCTGAGCTATAAGAATCTAGCTATTCACATAGTAAAATAATATAAAGCCAAATAAACATGCAGAATAATGATGCATTTCAAGAGATGAGAGAAGCTGGATTTATTAACATTCTGAGATAGCCATGGACTTATGTTGAAAATTTCTCAGTTCACGTTGAATCATAACTTGAAATTGCATGACAACTCTGAGTTGCCATGATGGCGCTTGAGAACCTGAGATCAGGGAATTTACTAGAGGAACTTAGAACACAAGGAAAAATGTGTACATTAAATATCCTTTGTTTTAAACATAACATTCCATTGCATTATCAATGATAAAAAGCTATTTATATTCACAGCACAAAAGTTGGAAAAGAAATGCACAAAAGATAATTCAGAATCTCCACAGTTGTCTACTGTGCAATTGAATTTGACTTTTTAGTACTCAAGTTTTCAGTTCTTTATAGCATTAGAGCTTGCTTACTGTTTTGTAACTTGATTCTTTTATTTAATAAGATATGATCATTTTGCTATGATCATAAGTAAGTAGTTTTAATATGTTGGTATTTTGAACATTGTTGATATGCTTTCTCTCTTACCTTATCCATCTTCCTGCAGGGAATTGAACATGCGTTTCAGAAAAAAATGAAATGAGAAAGAACAAAGCAATAATCAGCTTCTGATAAGAAAACTAGTATTTTGCCATGAGAAAATTAACTTGAGAGGCAAGCTCTGTTGAGATAGGATTTTCAAATTTCTTTTATCTATCCCCCATTTAAAATTGCAACAACAATGCCTCAAGGATTGAGCTTCTAGAGCCCTCCCAGAGTTTGCAGAGATATGCCTTCTACACACACCAATAAATTCAGAATGCTTTCTTCTTGATGATATGGGGTTTTGACATAGGGGCTGTAATAGGAAAGGAGAAAGGTGACATAAAAAGGGAGGCACTGAGATAAACAGGGGCTTCCTTGGTGACTCAGACGGTAAAGAATCCACCTGCAGTGCAGATGACCTGGGTTGGATCCCTGGTCGGGAAAAACCCCTGGAGAAGGGAATGACTACCCACTCCAGTATTCTTGCCTGGAGAAATCCATGAGGAGAGGAGCCTAGCAGCCTATAGCCCATGGGGTCACAAAGAGTCAGACACGACTGAGCAACTAACACTAACACACTGAGATAAGCAGATAGATGTGTGCTCTGGTTCTATCTCAGAATTGGACCTGTCCTGACACCAGGGCGATCTGGCTTTTCCTGACTACCTTTAGTTTCTATGTGACACAGGCAGGATCCCCAAACACTGTACATCCTGCTGTGGAGCCTGTTAAAGTGTTACCAGAAAGGGAATATGGGGACGCTCTAGCAGTGATCATAAAGCAGTTTCTCTGAGCTAAGCAGAGACACTGGCAGACTGTGAAGAGTCTTACTCTGTCAGGGAGACAAGGTTGGGGAAAGAGGGTCAGCACAGTCAGCCTAAATGTTCTGTCCTGAAAGCCAGCAGGGCCATAGAATCCAGGCAGAACAAACACTGCCCCGAAGACCATCAGATCAAGCATAGATTCAAAGTCACCATGGAGATAAGAGGATCAACCTCTTTCCCTTTCAATGCCCTGAGTTATCCAAAATTATCCAACCTGGTGTCCTTTCAAATGAATAGCAACTTAGAGAGGGAACAGGAGAAGAAATTGAGAAACTGGTTATTTTTATGAAAGTGTGACTATTACCCGAAGTGACTAAGTTATCAGACTGGATTGCCTTGGGTTAAATCTAGACTGAGTACTGGTCATCCTTCACACCAACTTGTGGGATGGGACTTGAGAGAGAAGGCTGTATACATTATAAAAAAATTAAGAAGAGTGTATTTTCTCCACATTTCAGAGTCGTAGTTTCAGTTTAGTTTTTCAATCCTATTCATGATGATTTCTAACATAACTATAGGAGAGATACGATATTTCACAAGATTTGTTACTTGTCTATTACCAGCCATAACAAATTACCACAAATTAGCATTTTAAATACACCCATTTTAGTTCAGTTCAGTTCAGTTCAGTCGCTCAGTCGTGTCCGACTCTTTTCGACCCCATGAATCACAGCAGGCCTCCCTGTCCATCACCAACTCCTGGAGTTCACTCAGACTCACATCCATCGAGTCAGTGATGCCATCCAGCCATCTCTT
>NW_011494601.1:1369450-1396268 GCF_000754665.1 Bison bison bison
CAGCTTCTCCTCCTGCCCCCAATCCCTCCCAGCATCAGACTCTTTTCCAATGAGTCAACTCTTCGCATGAGGTAGCCAAAGTACTGGAGTTTCAGCTTTAGCATCATTCCTTCCAAAGAAATCCCAGGGCTGATCTCCTTCAGAATGGACTGGTTGGATCTCCTTGCAGTCCATTTATTATCCCACAATTCCTGAGGTTCTTATAAGGCTGGAATGTAGGTATTGGCAGAGGCAGCAGTTCTCAGTTGGATATGGCTCCAACTGAGAGCCAAATCCAACTTGTCCTCTCCTTGTCCAAGCTCACTAATGGTTGACTGAATTCAGTTCCTTGAAACTATAGAAATGGTGTTCCTATTTCCTTGACACAAGGGTCCCTTTCATCTCCAAACCAAAACAGAGCATTAGATCCTCATGCTTCAAATTTTTCTGTATTCCTCTTCTGCTTGTAACTTCTGGGCTTGCATAATTACACTGGGCACCCCCAAATATCCAGGACAATCATTCTATCTTAAGATAAACTGATTAGTACCCTTAATTAAAAGGAACATCTGCAAAGTGCCTTTTGCCATGTAACATAATATAAGCACATGGACACCACCTAGGGTGCAGAGATTATGGGAACCACAAGTCTGGCTGCTACATCTAATTGCATCTAGAAGAATTTGTTTTGCTGATTTCCTACTATTATCCATTCAGGCTCTTTGCTTTTTGTTTATAATAAACAGCTGAGCAATGAACACCCTTGTATAAAGCTTGAGCACAGGGTCAACCCTATAAACTTTACAGAGGAATAGTTGCTGATCATACCCACAAAAAGCATGATATACATTAAGTATTCACAGATATTCAGCTCCCTACCATGCATGCAGATAACCGGGAGCCTGAGAGAGCTGTGTGAAGCTTCAGAAAGTAAAGCACTGCACAGCTCTGGACTCAGTTTTACACATATGTACATTCTTTTTAATTTTCGTTTCCATTATGGTTTATCCCAGGACATTGAATATAGTTCCCCTTGCTACACAGTAGGACCTTGCTGTCCATCCATTCTATATGTAATAGTTTGCATCTACTAACCCCAGACTCCAAAAAGAACAATGGAATAAAACAAAGCACTGTGATGTTTAGCTGGTGGATGCACACTCCACCAATGTCTTGCAAACTCTGATTCTCCTGGGAGTGTACATCCTGAATACTACTGCCAACTTTTTTGCTTGTAGCATAAATGCGGAGAAAAACATCTTTTTCAGCAGTCTCTGGTGTCAGAGACTGGTGTCAGTCTCTGGTGTCTGACTGTACAGAATGAAGGTGGAGCTTGGTCAGGATGCCATGGTTACAATACTTGCTTCAGAGCAAGGCAAAGCATGCTCACCAGAAGCACCAGGCCCAGTGGGCCCACTGGCACCCCAGCCTCAGGCTGCAGGCATTCTGCCATCCAGGCTCACACATGCAGGGGGCACCCTGGAGGCAGCCCAGCACAGGTAACTGTTCATGATCTCATACAAAGTTTGAAAAAGAAGTTCTGGGAAATTCCTTCCAGCATCCAATTTGTTTAACTTCAGTGAAGTAAGTAAAATCATGTATGATCCTTCTGCCAAAATCTTTGTCAGTCCAAAATAAATAACCCAAGCTGAAAAATGTTTTAAAATGTATAATCAGAGATGCAGAAGAAATTGTTACATGTAAAACAGAATTCTAAATAGAACCTTATGTTAATAAATTTTAAAATCTCAATTAAGTGGATAATTATACAGAAACTTTTAAAATTATGAACTGTATTCAGGAGTAAGCAGGAATGTGAATTTATCAAGTTTAGTGGATATAGATGGCATATCAAATCATTAGGCAAATTATAAAATTCAATAAATGGACTGTGATAATAGTTTAATTATTTGGAAATATTTATATTTCATCTTCACCTTGCTCCATGTACTAGCACTTAGTCCAGACGGATTAAAAAATACAGCCAAATATAAGACTATAAAGTACCCAGAGATAGTAAACACGACAATTAAATAATCTCATGGTACATCTGTCCTTTCAAACCAAGTGAGAAGCAACCAAGTTACTTACAAATAAATCTCTTTCAATCAGATGACAAAGATAAAAATGAGTCATTTTTGTTTTATATTTCATTTAATTTTCAAAGATAACACAGCATCATGCTTACAATCCTAAATTTAGGTTGTTGTCCATTCTTATGTGCCTTGGGAAAAATCCAGAATTTGCAAGGTACACTTTGTGCCTCGATTTTTTTCAGCTGTAACAGGGGGATTAATAATAGCATTTTATCAGTTAAGATTGTTATGAGAAGTAAGCAAGTAAATGCCTGTTGAGAACTTAGAACGGGTTTGGCATGTAGCAACCACTCAATAAATGTCTGCTTTTATAATATAGGCATTCTGCCTCTCTCTTGTTCTATGATTTCAATGAGAAATATTAAAGATTCCAGATATACCCTCCATGTCATTTAAAATCTTTCCCCCACTTATTTACCTCATTCTTTTTCCCTGAGCCCAAAAGAATTTCTTATTTAGTCACCACATTTTATGATTTGCATTTCTACAGAATATAATCCGCTTTTCTCTGTCCCCTCTAATTAACTTCAAATTTTTGGAAACCACATTTTTCATTTCTAGGCAAACTTTCTGGGTGTCAGATTATTTCCCTTTTTATTCACTGCAGTCTTTTCTCTCACTCTCTTTAACTGATTTGAATTAGACTTTCTCATATTTCCTTCTTTTACGTATAGCACCGCCTTCAAATGTGTCATTCGCCTTGCTTCCTTGAATTAAGCCAACCTTTTCAAACACTGAAATGCTTTGCTCTCTGGTAATTTTTTCTCTGTGTTTGCCCATCTTTACCGGTGGGAGGTGGGGAAAGCCTATGATTGTCTGAGATGATCAACAAGGTAGTCGTTCAGAAATTCAGAGATAGTTTCTTTCAGAGCTACAGCTTTTCCTCAACTTTTATAACTTATGAAGGAATGATGTCAGTTTAGGTCTTTATTTTCCTTGCTGGGCTTCTAAGTCACTGCATGGAGTAGGAAGAAATACATATTCAGTAGCTTGCCAGAGTTTTATTTTCCTGAGCATACTATGAAGGCAAGATGTTAACGGGAGCAGGGGCCCCTTCCTCTAACTAGCAGCCTCCAAGTTAGGAGGCAGCGGTGGAGTCCCCTCTTCATGTAGCATGACAGTCTGAATGTACTCATGAAAAGTTTTTGTTTTTTTTTTTTCAAAAAATCTGTCCCATGGCCCATCTTCCTCTTTTTGACACATAATAGGTGCTCAATAGGGCTTCCAGGTGGTGCTAGTGGTAAATAACCTGCCTGCCAATGCAGGAAACATAAAAGATGCAGATTCGATCCCTGGGTCAGGAAGATCCCCTGGGGGAGGGCATGGCAACACACTCCAGTGTTCCTGCCTGGAGAATGGACAGAGGAGCCTGGAGGCCTACAGTCCGTAGAGTTAAGGGGTCTGCCACTACTGAAGTGACTGAACAGGCACGCAGGCACACAGGTGCTCAATAAACATTTGTTAATAAATAAACATTCCTCAAGTGGTCTTTTTTTCTCCACATAAAGTTAACCTTAGTCCATTAGTTCTTTCATCAATACGTTTTTCTGGTATATTTGTTGGAAAGAAATGACAGCCAACAAAGCAGACTTTATAGCACCATTTCTTGAAGAGATGTAATTTCCCTCTCATCAAAAACTGGGTTTCCCAGGTAGCACCAGTGGTAAAGAATCTGCCTGCCAATTGCGCCAGGAGACATAAGAGACATAGGTTTGATCCTTGAGTCAGGAAGGTCCCCTGGAGGAGGGCATGGATACTCACTCCAGGATTCTTGCCTTGAGAATTCCATGGACGGAGGAGCCTGGCGGTCTGCACTCATTTCACGTGCTGGCAAGGTAATGCTCAAAATCCAAGCTAGGCTTCAACAGTACATGAACTGAGAACTTCAGATGTACAGGCTGGATTTAGAAAAGGTAGAGGAAACAGATCAAATTGTCAACATTCTTTGGATCATAGAAAAAGCAAGGAATTCCAGAAAAATGTCTACTTCTGCTTCATTGACTCCACTAAAGCCTTTATGCGGATTACAATAAATTGTGGAAAATTATTAAGGTGATGGGCATTCCAGACTACCTTACCTGCCTCCTGAGAAACCTGCGTGCAGGTCAAGAAGTAACAATTAGAAGTGGATATGGAACAATGCTGCTGATGTTGCTGCTAAGTTGCTTCAGTCGTGTCCGACTCTCTGTGACCCCATAGACGGCAGCCTACCAGGCCCCCCCATCCTTGGGATTCTCCAGGCAAGAACACTGGAGTGGGTTGCCATTTCCTTCTCCAATGCATGCAAGTGAAAAGTGAAAATGAAGTCACTCAGTCATGTCCAACTCTTAGCGATGCCATGGACTGCAGCCCACCAGGCTCCTCGGTCCATGGGATTTTTCCAGACAAGAGTACTGGAGTGGGGTGCCATTGCCTTTTCCATATGGAACAATGAACTGGTTCAAAATTGGGAAAGGTGGACTTCAGGCTATATATTGTCAGACTGCTTATTTAACTTATATGCAGAGTACATCATGTGAAATGTCAGGCTGGATGAAGCTCAAGTTGGAATAAAGATTACCAGGAGAAATATCAATAACCTCAGATACCACCATTGTGGCAGAAAGCAAAGAAGAAACAAAGAGCCTCTTGATGAAGGTGAAAGAGGGGAGTGAAAAAGCCGGCTTAAAACTCAACATTCAGAAAACTAAGATCATTGCATCTGGTCCCATCACTTCATGGCAAATAGTTGGGGGAAAAAATGGAAACAGTGACACACTATTTTCTTGGGCTCCAAAATCACTGTGAACGGTGACTGCAGCTATGAAATTAAAAGACACTTGGCTCTTGGAAGAAAAGCTATGACAAACATAGACAGCATATTAAAAACTAGAGATATCATCTTGCTGACAAAGGTCCATAGAGTCAAAGCTATGGTTTTTCCAGTAGTCACGTATGGATGTGAGAGTTGGACCATAAAAAACACTGAATGCCAAAGAACTGATGCTCTTGAACTATGGTGTTAGAGAAGACTCTTGAGAGTCCCTTGGACAGCAAGGAAATCAAACCAGTCAATCCTAAAGGAAATCAATCCTGAATATTCATGGGAAGGACTGATGCTGAAGCTGAAGCTCCAATACTTTGGCCACTGGATGCAAAGAGCCAGTTCATTAGAAAAGACCCTGATGCTGGGAAAGATTGAAGACAGAAGGAGAAAGGAGCAACGGAGAATGATTTGGTTGGATGGCATCATTGACTCAATGGACATTAGTTTGAACAAACTCCATGTGTTGGTGATGGACAGGGAAGCCTGCAGTCCATGGGGTCGCAAAGAGTTGGACAACATTGAGTGATTGAATGACAACAACAGCAATATATAAATAGTAACATATGATAAAATGCCAATTATACTAAAATGCAAAATTTCAAAAGCTGCATTTAACCTACCATCCCCTCTACCATTCAGTTTTATACAAAATCATCCCAAGCATTTGGTCTTTATTTAATGACTTTTTTGTCACTTTCCAAAGATTGTAATACTCTTGCCACTTACTTACGATAAAAATGTTTTAAATGGGACTGTATTTATGAGGACCATAAGCCAAAAGTAAGTCATGAAATTGTAGAGTAGAATAAGATAATTCACACCTTAATATTACTTGAGGGGAGAATATACCTAGTATTTCTCACATTATTTGTTTCATTCACAATCAAATAAAGGATTCTGCGACTTCAGAAACACAACCAAATCAGGAATTTGCTTTCCCCACTTCAGTTTCACGAGTTCAGGGTTCTTGTTGTTAAAGTCACAGATGAGAATCACCTATAGAGGGTTTTTCCTTTAAAAAAAAAAAATTACAAATCCCCTTCTGAATTTGGAATGAGAATGAGGAGCCAAGTGTATGCATTTTTTTAAGAAGCTCTATGAAAAAGTATGATAAGCAGTCAGGCTTCAGAACTGTTGATTTGGCTCTTTCTGTTTTCTGACATAAAGAGGATCAAGAGTGATATGGACACAGCGTCCCTCGGACCATATGTGCACCAGCCTTACATCTGCATAAAGCGTCATCACACCTGTTACTCCTCTTAAGTCTGATACCAATTGAATGCCATAGAGAAATAAATGTTTCCATTTTACCATTCAACTGAATTCAGAGGCAGTGAGTGAGTCATCAAGGGTTAGCCAGCTGGGAAGTGAGAGAATCACAAGTTAGGTCTTAGCTTGATCTTAAGACAGTTCTCCTTCCATAGCACCACATGTGAGCTTTTATGACATCCTGCCCATCCAGTTTTCTTTGCGCTCACTCCCAACACTCCTGTTGTTGATACTTTCTTGGAAACCCATGTCTTTTAACTTATTTCTTATTTTAGGGCTGTGATCTGGTCAAGGAATCATATTTTTTTCTTATCCAAGGTAAACATTATGATTCAACACACCAAACATACCCTCTCCAACATCTACCAAAGGTTTTATCTCTTTGTTTATCTAAGATTTCTGCCTTTAAAATTTTCCTCCTTGGATCAACACAGTCTTTTCTTCCCTGGTTATTTTTACAGACCACTAGAGAAAACTACACACTCTGTGAACTGCTGCTCACTCTGCACCCTCATCAAAAACATCTACGTCACTCAGCAGTCCATTTCAGTGTTCACACTTTATTCACTCCCCAGTGCCTGGTACTTCAAAACTTTACTCACTAACCAGTCACTTTGCAACTTGCTATCAGCAGGAATCTGTCTCAATGCTACCACTGAAAGTACACATTTGAAGAACCCCTAACATCCAAATCCCAGAGAAGGCAATGCCACCCCGCTCCAGTACTCTTGCCTGGAAAATCCCACAGATGGAGGAGCCTGGTGGGCTGCAGTCCACGGGGTCGCTAAGAGTCGGACACGACTGAGTGACTTCACTTTCACTTTCACTTTCATGCATTGGAGAAGGAAATGGCAACCCACTCCAGTGTTCTTGCCTGGAGAATCCCAGGGATGGGGGAGCCTGGTGGGCTGCCGTCTATGGGGTCACACAGAGTCGGACATGACTGAAGCGACTTAGCAGCAGCAGCAACATCCAAATCCAGTGAATCATGTTCATTTTTGTCCTTATTTGACCTCTCTGTGGAATTTGATGCTAGGTTATCCCACTCTTCTTGAAATTGCCTCTTGCCTTTATGCCTTTCTCAACTGATTGTCTTATTTCCTTCTTCATAATTGTTTCAAGCCACTCATCTTTTCATAGCCATTGCGTAATGATGTTTCCTGAGGACACTGTAGGGTTTTGTCTTTAACTTCTTCTTACTCTATATGGTCTCCATGGGACAGATCACCTGCTCCTTTAATTTTAAACATCCCGTATATGCCAAATAACCCTTGCGTCTATTACTGTGGCACCAGGACTTTGAAAGGATTGGGAGCTGATCCAGGAACTAGATATGACCACGAGGTGGCAGTAGCACCCCCAGCTTCATTTTGGTGATATTTTTGGTAGGTTTCATATGGGGAAAGTGCCTCATAGCAGGAGACACTGGAGATGAGGCGGGGAACCCTTGGAGAAGAGAAAGTGGTGGGAGGGCGGACTTACACCTTAACTGATGTCGCTCAGAAGTGCAGACAGGAATCTCTGAATCAGAGAATTCCAAAGGGCTGAAGCAGCTTGGGGCTTTATACTGATAGTGCCAGGGGTTTTATCTATCTATAGCCAGCAGGTGTTGGGTGCAGTTTCATGGGGTATGCAAAGCAGGCAGGCTCTCAATCGCTAGAAATCTGCTTGCTTGGTCTATATTTAAAACAGTCAGATATGTAAAAAGTTGAACTTGGCGTTTGCAGGCTTTTGCACTGTGGGTCTCAGCCTGCTGTGAATAAACAACATAGCGGCCAATGTACAGAGACCACTTTGGTTCTTTTATGTAACAGTATCCCAGATTTCTGGATGAATGCCAGGAACCTCACTATCTTTCCACAAAATGTAGTTTCTTGTTCTCTTATTTTGTCTCAGTGAAAGGAATACTGTATCACTGAAGCTAAAGCAACCCTCCTTATCTTCAAGTACTTTAACTAACCCATGACCATACTATTGTCTACTCTCTGTACATATCTTATTTCATCTCTTGCCTACTGTTTCCATCACCAATGCCTGAGATTATGGTTTCTCTACAGCTTGCACAGATTATTGTCAAAGCCTTTCAACTAACCCTCCTCTCTCTAGTCTTACTGTTGCCTGATACATATTTGTACCACGATCAAGGTAATTTTTCTAAAACTCAAATATTCTGATGTCCATTTGCTTGATTAAAAGTTAAAACTCTCCATAGTATAGAAGAGGGGTTGGCAAACTATGACCAGGCAGTCAAGCCCAGCCCTCTTCCTGATTTTGTGAATAAAGATTTATTATCAATAGAACAGAGCCATTCCCATCAGTTACATATTGTCCACAGATGCTTTCACACTACAGCTGAGTTGAGCAGTTTAAATTTTCCTTCAGTCTTTCCCAGCATCAAAGGCTTTTCCAATGAGTCAGCTCTTCACATCAGGTGGCCAACGTATTAGAGCTTCAGCTTCAGCATCAGTCCTTCCAGTGAATTTTCAGGGTTGATTTCCTTCAAGATTGACTAGTTTTATCTTCTTGCAGTCCAAAGGACTTTTGAGAGTCTTTTCTAGCACCACAATTGGAAAGCATCAATTCTTCAGCACTCAGCCTTGTTTTTGGTCCAACTCTCACATCCATACATGGCTACTGGGAAAAAACCATAGCTTTGGCTGTAAGGACCTTTGTCAGCGAAATGATGCTTAGTATATGTTTAGTACTATGTCTTGTTTTGTAATAAAGTACCAAATTGTTTTGTAAGAAAATACCAAACTGCCTGCCACAACGGCTGTACCATTTCGCATTTCCATTGGCAATGAATGAGAGTTCTTGTTACTCCATACCTGCACCAGCATCTGATATTGTCAGGGCTCCAGATTCTGGTCATTCTAACGGGTCTGTAGTGAGTGATATGTCATTGTTGTTTCAATTTGCATTTCACTGATGACATATAGTATTGAGCATCTTTCCATATGTTTATTTCCCATCCACATATCTTCTTTGTTGAAGTGTCTGTTCAGATGTCTTGCCAATTTTTAAATTGGGTTGTTTGCTTTCTTCTTGCTAGATTTTACACAAATAACCTTTTACAATTATTATATAAATTATCACCATCAAGATTACTAATAATGACACAAAACATTTGTGTTTACCAAGTACCAGGTAATGTGAAAAGTATTTTACAAACATTATCTGATGTAATAATAACACTTTACTTTATCTAAGTTTATTCATGGATAAGCAGCTGAAAGAGACTTAATAACTTACGTAGGATCACATAGCAAATAAAGAAGTGGATCAGAATTGCTATAGCTACCCAGTCTTTGAATCTCTGACCAGAATCTCAGCCGCTGCACAACACTCCTTCCCTTCCTTCTACTCACTGTGACAGGTTTACTTCTTTAGGTCAAGCTAAGAACATCAGAAGGATAAGGAGTAGTATATTGGGTGTCAGGATCCATGGATACATGATTCAATGTAACAATGACATATCTGTATCTGATTAGAAATTTGAGACAAGAGACGTATCTACATTTAAAAAGAAGACAAAAAGCCAGGGAAATAGTTCTTAATGTTTCCACTTAAAATAGACTCCTTTGAGTGTTGTTTTTTTCCATTTTAGAGATATTAAATCTCCTCCTACAGTCAAATAGGCAACAATTTAAAGTGTAAGGTTTTTCCTCTCCTAAGTCACAATGGGCCAATTAACAATTTCTAATTTAGTCTTCTATTCCCTTTCATCTGAATCAATTACTAACCCAAATAAGGCGATCATCATAATCCATTTAGCATACTGAGTGAGGACTTCTCTTGGAGACATCTCTGGACATTAAGGCGATTAGTAGAAATTATAACTGCTATACACATATTATGTAAAAGATGAAAATAAGGATGTTTATTAAACTTAGCAGAGTTCTTGTGCTTATACTAATGCGGAGTGATTAGAATTCCATTTATTGGGATGAAAACTTTTAAACGTCAGGCTGACACTACAGCCCTGCTGGCAGCTTCAGTCTGGTGGCTGCTTTCACTTCTACACCTTCTCCGCCTGCAAAGTGTGGTTTTTCTTGATTATTAAAATTTCATTTCCAGAATGGAAACCAAATTCCTTTCAGCTTCCTCAGGCATGCAGGAGTAGAGAAGTCTTCAGTAGAGTCAAGTCTCTAAGAGAAGTTTCCAGCTTTTACCTCTAACCCTGCCATCTCACACTGCTCCCCAGGCCATCGTTTGAAAACCAGGGCTTCCTGATCTAATCACAGAGTCATCTTCCCACTCCATGCACTTTCTCCTCTGTGCCTCAGGTCTTCCTCTCTCTCTGTAGTTACCTTTGCCTTTATTCTGCCTTAAATCCTCCTGCCTTTTAGTCTTCCGTCTCCACCAACACTCCCCCTTTCCTTGTTCTGGAGAATGAATGCACGTGTGCTATGTACTAAGGCACTTCAGTCGTGTCTAACTCTCTGCAACCCCGTAGATTGTAGCCCGCCAGGCTCCTCTGTCCATGTAATTCTCCAGGCAAGAAATTAGAGAGGATTGCCAATTCCTTCTCCAGGGCATCTTCTTGACCCAGGGGTCAAACCTGCATCTCTTAAATCTCCTACATTGGCAAGCAGGTTCTTTTACTGCTAGAATTTAATTATTCAACACATTCATTGCTATTCTTTCTGAGAAAAGAGATGGAGAAGAATGTGAAAAGGAAATATAGAAAATCTATGCAGGGAAATGACAAAGGTTCTGGCAATCCACGCCATCCACGTTTTTGGAGTTCTCATCTCTGATCTATGGTCTTTGACCACATAACCTTACATATAGAGAATCTGATGGTCTTGAATGCTCTTCTTTCCAGTGAAAGTATGGCTTTCTTAAACTCCCCTTACCCAAACATCATCCTGTTCCTAGGCATCATCCTAAGAAACAATAGCTACTCTCCTTGAATACCTACTAGGAATAAGGAACTGGGATGTTGCTTTTTGCTTATGATTTTATCTCAACCACTTTGCATATATCCATTGTACAGATGAGAAAACTGAGGCTCAGAAATATTAGTCATTTGTCCCAAGCATAAATTGTTCATGCAGTACAGTACAAGGATGTGAAGCTATGTCTTTGATTCCTCAATCTATTCTCATTTTACAATACTGTCCTTTCTCTCCAGAAATTATGTTAGAATCTTTGATAAGAATGAATGGTCAAGAATACTCAAAGTTTAAAAATAAAATAAAATTTAAAAAAATCAAAAAAAAAAAAAAAAGAATACTCAAGATAGTGTTGAATTGTAAATGGGTCATTTGTTCTGTGACCAGCCTGATGAAGCAGTCACTCTCCACCACACTCTTAACATCCCTCCTCTCAGAGACAGACATAAACAGGGAAGTTTATGTTAGAAGTCTTGTTGACTTCTAGTTTAGGAAGGGAATCAGATAATTTCCTCACCTATACTGCGGACTAGTAAAATCTCTAAGGTCCTGTCTCCTGGATCACAAGTCTCTCTAGAACAGAAACTATGCCTAATTCATCACTCTGTATATAGCATGCTCTATCTAGAGCACATAAAGAATGTTGGGTGCCTAACAGATGCTCAAGCATTTTTATTAAAAAGCTGAAGTGAAAAATGTACATCCATAACTCAAGGATGCTATGTTTCATCATTTTCACAGTCGATAATAATAAAAACAATAACTGGAAAACATATTCCAAATTTAAGTGGCATCTAATTTAATATGAACATTATGGGACACTTCTGATAAAATTTCTCATTAATTCTTCTTCCAGCCTGTCACTGAGCAAACAAGGAAATAATGAGAAAAATGAGGTTCTACTGAATTGTCCAAAATTGTGAACTTCTGTATCATACATTCAAATCCATGACCCGATTTCCTTCAACTTTTTGTTTAACAAACAAGGCTTCATTACTCTGCCTCTGAGTAGCACTGACAGAAAGAAACAGAAGCATCAGTACAAATTGACCTATCACACTGTTTTCAGTACGGATAAATCTTGACAACAGCAGGATGAACTCACACATTTGTCTTGAAAGATAATTTAAACACACAAGTATGTGCTTGCAACAAATACTTTCTTTTTCATTTAAGTATATTTGTAGAATACTGTGTGTTACTGGTGTATAATATCTTGATTCACAATTTTACAGATTATATTCCACTTATAGTTATTATAAAATATTGATGATATTCCCTGTGTGTATAACATATCCCTGTAGCTTACTTTATACCCAATAATTTGTGCCTCTTAATCCCCTGTCCCTTCACTTCCCCTCCCTCCCCCCTTCCCTCTCCCCACTGGTAACTACTAGCTTCTTCTCTATGAGACTGCTCTTTTTTTTTATAGTTACTAGTTTGTGACATTTGTTTCAATTCCAAGCTTAAGTGATATCACACAGTATTTGTCTTTCTCTAACTTATTTCACTTATGCCCTCCAAGTATAATGCCCTTCAAGCCCATCCTTGTTGCTCAAATGGCAAAACTTCATTCTTTTTATGGCTGAGTAGTATTCCAGTGTGTGTGTGTGTGTGTGTGTGTATGTGTGCGTGTGTGCACGCGCATTACCTCTTCTTTATCCATTCGTCTGTTGATGGACACTTTGGTTGCTTCCATATCTTGACAACTGTAAACAATGCTGTCATGAACATTGGGGTTCTTGAATCTTTTTTCATTACTGTGTTTGTTTTTTCAGATATATACTTAGGGATGAAATTGCTGTGTCATTTGGTAGTTCTATTTTTAGTTTTTTAAGAAACCTCCAGGCTACTTTCCACAGTGCCTGCACCAGTTTACACTCCCACCAACAGTGTACAAGGGTTCCTTTTTCTCCACATCCTTGCCAGTATTTGTGGTTTGTTCTTTTTGATGATAGCCACTCGGACAGGTATGAGGTGGTATCGCACTGTATTCGTTTTGATTTGCTTTTCCCTGATAATCAGTGATATTGAGCATCATTTCACGTGCCTGCTGGCCATCTGCATGCTCTCTTCAGAAAAAAATGTTAGTTTTTTTGCCCATTTTTAATTGGGCTGTTTTGATTTTGAGATAATATGAGCTGTTTACATATGTTGGATATTAATCCCTTATGGGTTATATTATGTGCAAAGCAATAAGTATGTTCTTAATCTGAAATGTCCCTTACACGTAAAAAAGAAAATTGTGATGAGTCACCAATTAAAAGACAACTAGTGCTCTACTGACTAAACTATTTTATCAGATCAGTCGCTCAGTCGTGTCCGACTCTTTGCGACCCCATGAATCCCAGCACGCCAGGCCTCCCTGTCCCTCACCAACTCCAGGAGTTCACTCAGACTCATGTCCATCGAGTCAGTGATGCCATCCAGCCATCTCATCCTCTGTCGTCCCCTTCTCCTCCTGCCCTCAATCCCTCCCAGCATCAGAGTCTTTGCCAATGAGTCAACCCTTCGTATGAGGTGGCCAAAGTACTGGAGTTTCAGCTTTAGCATCATTCCTTCCAAAGAAATCCCAGGGCTGATCTCCTTCAGAATGGACTGGCTGGATCTCCTTGCAGTCCAAGGGACTCTCAAGAGTTTTCTCCAACACCACAGTTCAAAAGCATCAATTCTTCGGCGCTCAGCCTTCTTCACAGTCCAACTCTCACATCCATACATGACCACAGGAAAAACCATAGCCTTGACTAGACGGACCTATGTTGGCAAAGTAATGTCTCTGCTTTTGAATATGCTGTCTATCTTGGTCATAACTTGCCTTCCAAGGAGTAAGCGTCTTTTAATTTCATGGCTGCAGTCACCATCTGCAGTGATTTTGGAGCCCAGGAAAATAAAGTCTGACACTGTTTCCATTGTTTCCCCATCTATTTGCCATGAAGTGGTGGGACCGGATGCCATGATCTTCGTTTTCTGAATGTTGAGCTTTAAGCCAACTTTTTCACTCTCCACTTTCACTTTCATCAAGAGGCTTTTGAGTTCCTCTTCACTTTCTGCCATAAGGGTGGTGTCATCTGCATATCTGAGGTTATTGATATTTCTCCCGGCAATCTTGATTCCAGCTTGTGTTTCTTCCAGTCCAGCATTTCTCATGATGTACTCTGCATATAAAAGTTAAATAAGCAGGGTGACAATATGCAGCCTTGACGAACTCCTTTTCCTATTTGGAACTAGTCTGTTGTTCCATGTCCAGTTCTAACTGTTGCTTCCTGACCTGCATACAAATTTCTCAAGAGGCAGATCAGGTGGTCTGGTGTTCCCATCTCTTTCAGAATT
Organism: Bison bison bison; assembly: GCF_000754665.1. Taxonomy (NCBI): domain Eukaryota; kingdom Metazoa; phylum Chordata; class Mammalia; order Artiodactyla; family Bovidae; genus Bison; species Bison bison. The sequence goes on from NW_011494601.1 coordinate 1,383,829, forward strand.
TTCCACAGTTTGTTGTGATCCACACAGTCAAAGGCTTTGGCATAGTCAATAAAGCAGAAATAGATGTTTTTCTGGAACTCTCTTGCTTTTTCCATGATCCAGCAGATGTTGGCAATTTGATCTCTGGTTCCTCTGCCTTTTCTAAAACCAGCTTGACCATCAGGAAGTTCACGGTTCACATAGCACTTCTTAAAATTACCAACTAATCTGTGATTTAAACACATCATGCAGACGGTGGACAAAAACTCCTGTTAGGGATTTTGTAACTGCCAGGATTTGCTCAATTTGCATACTTTTATGTCATTATGTCCAGAAAGTAGCGGCTACACGAGATAATGACACCACATAAGTCAGAATTTTTAAGTACATTCCTAATAGTACACGGGCTTCTGTGGTGGTGCAGACGATAAAGAATCTGCCTGCAATGCGGGAGACCTGGGTTCAATCCCTGAGTCGGGAAGATCCCCTGGAGAAGGGAATGGCAACCCAGTCTAGTATTCTTGTATTCTAGTATTCTAGTATCCAGGACAGAGGAGCCTGGAGAGCTACAGTCCATGGGATCACAAACAGTTGGACACGACTGAGTGACTACACTTTCACTTTCACTAATAGTACATGCAGAATCATTTCTATATTGATGTTTTAATGGTATAGACTTATATTTTGAAATTCTTTTTGTTTTAAGTAAAGAAATACTGTGGTCAATGTACGTCCTTTAATTCTCACTAAATATAAAGATCCCTGAAGCCTCTATAGTTTTAAACATAGTTCATTTAATGAAGCTTGTGCGGTAATGTCAACATTCAGACTGCTCAGCTTCAAGAACACACTTTCTGGCCCTTATCTTTGCTGGGATGAAAAGACAACATAATTATCTGCCTCAAAAACATTTGTGTGCCTCATACACAGCTTCTCTCTCCTCCAACATGTCCAAGGCAGGCTGCCTAGCTCTGACTGCTGAGGAAAGTTCACTGAGAGGGCAGCAAGTTGTGAGCTTATGAAGGCCGGGCCAGGCTCTCTATTAGAATGGCAAGTGTGGAGAGACCCAAGCAAAGCCCTAGCCACCAGCTTCACAGAAACTGCTCCTAAAGCCTTCACTGCAGGCAGAGGTGTGAGCTGAGCTGCCAGCTGGAACCAGGGAGGTGGTTAGAAGTAGTAGTTACAGGCAGCTTCGAATTCCAGTCCAGGGAAATTCTAATAAAACTAAATGTTAATAAAAAAGACTGATGTGATTGCGCTTGCATATGACTTTCAGCATACTCAAAGGAATAGCCAGCTTTGGCACACAAATCAAGAGGGCGTAATAGGGTGCCATTTTATCATCTAGGATATAGCACATATATACAAATACACACACACACACACACACCACCCGTATGTTTCAAATATATCGTATCTTTTTTATAACCTATTTTCAATGTATTGTTAGCATATTGGCATTTCTACAGCAACATTCTGTTTGGCCGTGCTGGGTCTTTGTTGCTGCACAGGAACTTTTTTCTAGTTGCAGTGTGTGGGATCCTCTTTGCGGTGGCTTCTCTCATTGCAGACCACCAGCTCCAGGTGCACGGGCTTCAGGAGTGGCAGCACTGTGCTCAGTAGCTGAGGCTTGCTGGCTCTAGAGGCAGGCTCAGTAGTTGTGGCACACGGGCTTAGTGGCTCTGTGGCATGTGGAATCTTCTCAGAGCAGGAATCAAATTAGTGTCCCCTGCACTGCAAGGCAGATTCTTAACCACCAGCCCACCAGAGAAGCCCTTCAACAGCATTTTTAATGTCTGCATGGTATTCCTCTATATGGATATATTTCTTTATTTAACCAATCTGAATATTTGAAAATTTGGACATTTCTAGTTTGAAGTTCAGAGAAGGCAATGGCACGCCACTCCAGTACTCTTGCCTGGAAAATCCCATGGACGGAGGAGCCTGGTGGGCTGCAGTCCATGGGGTCGCGAAGAGTCAGACACGACTGAATGACTTCACTTTCACTTTTCACTTTCATGCATTGCAGAAGGCAATGGTAACCCACTCCAGTGTTCTTGTCTGGAGAATCCCAGGGACGGGGGAGCCTGGTGGGCTGCCGCCTATGGGGTTGCACAGAGTCGGACACGACTGAAGCGACTTAGCAGCAGCAGCAGCAGTTTGAAGTTATTTTCAAATGCTGTAAGAAATAGAAATGGAAAAATATGTTTGCACACATTTCCAATGATTTCCTTAGGTAATCAAAAAAATTTGTAGAAGTGGAATTATTAGTGACAAGGCTTTCTGTGGTTAAATAGCTAACACACTGCCGTGATGCTATAAAAGAAAGTTCACACCCATCAGCAGAGAGTGATAGCACAGGATTAGAGAAAACTGCCCATTTGACATATAGGAATCTAGAATATCTTGGAATGAATAGAATTTTATTTGAATCTTAGTGAAATGGAACAAGATTTCATAAATTCATTGAGTTCTTTGTGTCTTGTGTTTTTTTAATTCCTTAATTATGACTGTTATTTATATTCCATAGGGTTTGAGGCTTTTATTGATCAAGATTCTGTATAAGATTTTTGAAAATAATGTTTTGGCAAAGATTTTACAATAGTAGTTTGCCACTTTGTCTCAATTTTTAGTGATGTTTTAGGATATATGAATTTTTAGTGATCAAATGTGTTAATTTTTGTGTGATATAGAATACATTTTCTAGAAATTCCACTGCCATTAAGAAATCACATAATTAACATATTAAACCTGGGTTTTACATGGAATTATTTGGTCAATAGAGAATTCTCTTTCTTTCTTTCGGTATGCTGTGAAATAGGACTCTGTCTCCGAATCTCATCACTTTCAGAATTCAGAAACATGAAATCTGTCTAGATTTATTTATAAAGCAAATTAGGGTTCTGCTTTGCATTATATGTATATCTTCATTCCTAGGAGAGAAATGAAAGACAGAGATCAGATAAGATATTTTTAAATGCTTCCTGTCCCTTTATCAACAAATGGTTTTCTTGCTCCATGCATCCTATCTATCATTAATTTACTTTTGAGTCTAGATTTAGGAAAAAGGAGATTTAGGACTTAGAGAGGATGAAACTAGATCAGAGAAACTAAGAGAAAAAAGAACATATGAAAAAAAGAAAAAAAAAACATATATTTTGATCCCAGTTGAATTCTGCAAAGACGAGGCAGACAGAAAGAGAAAGAGACTATGAGAAGTCATGTCTCGCTGGCTCTGCTCCCCGTGGTATAGCAGCAGATGGACAAGACAGAGGCATTTCTACAACTCCTGGTTCCCTCAACCTGAATGCGCATGCCAGAGACTCAGTTGTGTACCCAAATCTGTTAGAGGGTATGGAGGTACTAAAACGCTGCACAGGCCAGAAGAGGCCTACTCTCAGGCAAAGGCCCCTCAAGATATGAGAAAATCGAAACCAGAGGAAAATAATGGTGACTGTTCACCGCAGTGTGTAGTTTCATCGTATCTCAAAAAGTCAGATGGAACCAGTCATACCACAGAAGCCACCAAGGAGAGTTCAGTTCTGCTTGGTCATTCCATGGCAGCCACACAAAATGAGCCAGATAACACTGAGTAGGTCCAAGGAACCCACCTCTTCCATTTTCACAAAGTCATATCATCTAAATCACCTTCCTCCCCCAAACTACTACTAGGAATGATCTTTGAAAAGGCAAGCATGAGCATAATCATTTGCCTGAGTCATCCAAGCAGAGACTCATTTTCTTTGAAAGGCAGTTTAAATTATTGGAAAGAACACAGATTATAAATTTGGACTAAATACAGTTATTTTCTTTTTTTACCCACCCCACTGTAGGATGGAAGGGAACTCATGCAGAAAACAAGGACAGTTATAAAGGAATAAATTCTAAACTGCTTTGCACACCCCAGTTAATGATATTGAATTTGTTATACTAATACAACACAGACATGTGTACATACACACGTTTTCCTTCCTTTTTATTTTTCCAGTTGTTTTATAATGATAACATACTGCATTTTCTTAGAAGATAAGAAACATTCTTTTTTGAAAACTGACCCTGTCTTCTTGATAGTTCCTCAGCAGCTATGTATCTCAATAGACTTCAAAATCAGCTGGAGCATTTTACTTAAGCATATTTTCCATGTGTTTACTTCATAGCCTACTTGGTAAATCTGAGTTTAACCAACACAAATATCCAAATCATGGGCTACCACTGTCTATAATGCATATTTAAGAAGATCTCCAAATTTTTCATCTGAAAATTAAATTTCAGAGATGAATTGGATAAGATGAGAAAGGCACAGACATTTTACCTTACACCAAATTTGATGTAATTCTATTTTTAAAAGAACATATTAGCAAAGCTACTTCTGTTGAAAGGGACAATTAAAATGTAATAAATTATTCCTAGGGACTTGAAAAGATACACGCACCTTTTCCAGACCCTTTATGAGTCATTCCTAAATGGATTTATTTCATCTTGAACTAGACTCAGAGTTGTCCTTAGATAAAAGTAACAATAAAGGTAATAGTGAAGTTGAAGACCTCATATTTATTAAGCACTTACTGTATGCCAGGCACTTGAAGTGTCTCATAGGACTTAATCTTTCCTCAGTCCTTTGAGGAAGTGCTGCACTTATTCAGATGTTAACAATTTAGCAAATTAGGACTCAAGAACGTGAATTAGCTCACTCAGGTCTGCAGTTAGGGAGCAGCATGCCTGACATTCAAGTCTGTGTCCTCCAAAACCAGAGCCTGTACTTGCCCTTCTGCTTTTATCCTCAGAATATGTTTGCATCTATGTATCAGTGGAGGCAGTGCACTTAGAGGCTGGAAGTCCATATTCATGTCTTACCTTTGCCCAGTCTTTACTGCATCATGCAGAGAAGGAAATGGCAACCCAACCCAGTACTCTTGCCTAGAGAATTCTGTGAACAGAAGAGACTGGTGGGCTTCTGTCCATGGAGTTGCACAGAGTCGGACATGACTGAAGCGACTTAGCATGCATGCGTGCATTGGAGAAGGAAATGGCAACCCACTCCAGTGTTCTTGCCTGGAGAATTCCAGGGACAGGGGAGCCTGGTGGGCTGCCGTCTGTGGGGTCACACAGAGTCGGACATGACTGAAGTGACTTAGCAGCAGCAGCAGCAGTACCACATCATGCTAAACAAATGATCTGTTACATACTTTGAAAATCAAGGGATTTTGTGAGTATTAAATAGATTTCCATTTCTCCCCCTAACAGAAGAAGGTAACACTACCTAACTCACAGAGTTGTTTTGAAGGTTTTATTAGATAATGCAATCATCTCCCCCATCTGTGGTCTTGTTTTTCTATTTCATTTAACCATGGTTAATTGTGGTCCACAAATATTAAACGGAAAATTCTATAAATAATTCATAAGTTTTCAATTTCACATCATTCTGAGTGACAGGATGAAATCTCAGGCTGTCTGCTCCATTCCATAAGGGGAGGTGAATCACCCCTTTGTCCTGCACATCCCCTGTTACTCACTTAGTAGCCACTTTGGTTCTCAGAGCAACTGTCTCAGCACTTGTGTTCAGCTAATACTTCTTTTACTTAATAATGGCCCCAAAGCTCAAGAGTAGTGATGCTGGCAACTCAGATATGCCAAAGAGGAGCCAAGTGCTTCCTTAAGTGAAAAGGTAAAAGTTCTCAACTTAATAAGAAAAAAAAAATCATATGCTGAGGTTGCTAAAACCCACGCTAAGAACAACTCTTCTAACTCTGAAACTGTAAAGGTAAAGAAATTCACACTAGTTTTGCTGTCACATCTCAGGCTGTGAAAGTTCAGCCACCTTGCAGGCTGTGTTTAGTTAAGATAAAAAGGCATTAAAATTGTATTATGAGGTATTTTGAGAGAAAGACCATATTCACGTAACTTTTATTACAGTATATTGTTATAATTTTTCTATTTTGCTATTGATTGTTGTTGGCAGTCTCTTACTGTGCCTAATTCATCTTTTTTAAGATTTATTTACTTTAGGTTGTGCTGGGTCTCCCGTTGCTGTGTGCAGGCTTTCTCTAGTTGCAGTGCTAGGGCTTATAGCGGTGGCTTCTCTGGTTGTGGAGCACAGGCTGTAAGCACACGGGCTTCATAGTGGTGCTGCACAGGCTTAGTCTTCCTATGGTATGTGGGATTTTCCTGGACCAAGGATTGAACTCGTATCCCCTGCATTGGCAGGCAGATTCTTTACCACTGAGCTACCAGGAAAGCCCCTATGCCTAACTTACAAATTAAACTTTATCATAGGTATGTAATAGGAAAAAGCAGAGTATGCATAGGGTTCAGTGCTATCTACAGTTTCAGGCATCCACTGGTAGTTTTAGAACATACCCCTCAATAACCTCAGATATGCAGATGACACCACCCTTATGGAAGAAAGTGAAGAGGAATTCAAAGGCCTCTTGATGAAAGTGAAAGTGGAGAGTGAAAAAGTTGGCTTAAAGCTCAACATTCAGAAAATGAAGATCATGGCATCCGGTCCCACCACTTCATGGTAAATAGATGGGAAACAGTGTCAGACTTTATTTTTCTGGGCTCCAAAATCACTACAGATGGTGAAATTAAAAGACGCTTACTCCTTGGAAGGAAGGTTATGACCAACATAGATAGCATATTGAAAAGCAGAGACATTACTTTGCCAACAAAGGTTCGTCTAGTCAAAGCTATGGTTTTTCCTGTGGTCATGTATGGATGTGAGAGTTGGACTGTGAAGAAAGCTGAGCGCCGAAGAATTGATGCTTTTGAACTGTGGTGTTGAAGAAGACTCTTGAGAGTCCCTTGGACTGCAAGGAGATCCAGCCAGTCCATTCTGAAGGAGATCAGCCCTGGGATTTCTTTGGAAGGACTGATGCTAAAGCTGAAACTCCAGTACTTTGGCCACCTCATGCGAAGAGCTGACTCACTGGAAAAGTCTCTGATGCTGGGAGGGATTGGGGGCAGGAGGAGAAGGGGACGACAGAAGATGAGATGGCTGGATGGCATCACTGACTCGATGGACATGAGTCTGAGTGAACTCCGGGAGTTGGTTATGGACAGGGAGGCCTGGCGTGCTGGGATTCATGGGGTCGCAAAGAGTCGGACAGGACTGAGCGACTGATCTGATCTGATCTGATCTGATTGTATATAGAGTACATATTCCATATACAGTCAGATCCTTGTAAATTATAGCAATTATTATTGGATTTGTATATTTTAAACCAATTATATTTTAAAGCACTTCATAAGTATAAGATGATGCTAGTCTTCCAGAAGTAGGCCATAGAACAATGCACATATCCTTGAACCATACAGACAGTGTTAAACAAAGAGCTATGCATCTGAAGAGAGGAGCTGTGCTTTCCTGCCCTCTGATAGTTGTATCCAATCTCATGTCCCATGACTTCCTGACAGATCCTTTCTGTGTATCCCTCCGAAGCACAAGGGTCCTCCTAGACCATGTCCCTTTCTTCCTGCTCTGCTTACTCAACTGGAAAGGCTCTTCTCTGTGAAAAGCCTCCTCCTATAGCAAATCATGGAGCTTTGGGAACAACAGAGGTCTGGGACCAAGATGCCAGACTGAGACCTCTGCTTGAACCCCCCACAGGAGTCCAGCAGTGCTGCTTGCCCAGTAGGGATAAGGCCTCCATGCGCCTCGTGAGTTTTTCCCTTCCGTGACATTCAGAGGACCTCCCTTATTAATGCATGGTGAAAAGTATTAGATCCAGTGCAGCTCAGCGCAAGAGGATGTTGGAGTGGGTCTAGTGAAACTGTAGGTACAAATTTCTATAGAAAACATATACTTTTTCATCAACTTTACCCAAATTAAAATATGTGGCTCCATTCACTGAATCCACACTTCATTTGGAAAAGAGATAGCAGCCAAAGTTTTTGCAAAAATTTCTGATATAGGAAAGGAAGCATTTAGTTGGGCATGTAGCAATAGCGGAACTACCCTGGAAAGCTTCTGAACAATTTCATTTGCACAGTCTCTAAGCACATTTGCAGGATGGAGATAAGACTTTACAAACACCCACTGGCACCTCATCTTTGTGCTCATTTCTAATAGCATCTGCACATGAAATTATGCCTGTGTTTTAACAAGACACAAGACAGTTGGAAACAAAAAAAGTAATAAAATATATAAGAAGGCCATTTTGACATTCATGTCTTTATTCTCTATTATTTAAACAGGAGCACTAGACAAGCTTACACATACAATGAACTTCTACCCCAGTTGATAAAGCATGCACCAATGCCCCTTTCCCAGGTGGCACTAGTGGTAAAGAATCCACCTGTCAGTACAAGAGATGCAGACTGGATCCCTGGGTCAGGAAGATCCCCTGCAGTAGGAAATGGCAACCTGCTCCAGTATTCTTGCCTGGATAGAGGAGCCTGGCAAGCTCCATGGGGTTTCAAAGAGTTGGACACAGCTGAGCATGAATGCACACACCAATGTCAAACCAGAGGCTTCACTTTCTCTTTTACTTTTAGAGTCAATTTTTTAAAGTATAATCCCCAGTGCTCTTCTAAATAAAATAATTTTATTAGTGAGAATCTTATGCTTATTCAAACTAGTTCTTCTCATATGCCTTTGGCTGTGGTATCATGAGAAACACTATTGATAGAAGATTCCCATGCTATTTGCATTCTTTAAAAAAAGAAATATATTGCCCATACAAAATTTCAACTAAAGTATCATGTTTTACAAGCATCATAAGCATTTATAGGCAATTTGAATTATCTTGTTTATTCAAATGTCCAAACTATGCTAACATAAAATGGCTATTCCACATTTCAATTTTTTAAAGCATCAGAAATTAATATGGTGGGATGGTTGACATAGCTTCTACCGGAAGGGATTCCAACATCAGATACTCTTGCAAATTTACAAGACCTGATATTTCACTAAAGTTAAAGTGTTCACATTTGTTGTCATCTAATTTACATAGTAATTCTTTTGCATTTCATTGGGGATCATCCATGTCTCAAATACTTTTATATTATTAGCTCTCTAGAAAATCATTTTTTATGCATTCATTTAGTCATTCAATCATTTAACAAATATTTGTTGAGTGCCTACTATATGCCAAATTGAGCTAGTTGCTGGAGTGAAAGCAATGAACAAAATTAGTAAGCTTAGTTCTCATTCTTTGTAACAAGTTACAACATCCCCATCTCATTGCCTCATATCCAATGTGTAATAGCACAAGTAAAAATGAAAGTTGCAAAACATAAAAAATTAAGTTATAGTGTATGTTCTTACTATTCTGAGCTTAACATATTCAGTGTTGACTCATATATATCAAACCTCTTATCAGTCTTAACTTTTAGCACATTTTTGAAACTGCCCCCTCAAGACATGTGTTATTTCAGAAGAAACTGGATGAAAACCATTCAAAATCTCCAACAGAAAACAAAAAGCCATGCCCGTAAGAATTCTCCTATCCCAGTGAGTATTAAACATCATGATTTTAAGGCTAGAGAAGCCATTACCAAAAGGTACTTGTATCTCACTCCCAAGATAGATAAACTGGAAGTTAGGAGGCTTGGGATACAGTCCTGGAGAAGTAGGGGGACTTATCTGTTGTCCGAATCTGGACACAAAAGAGAGTACCTGGAGTACTGACACCAGGAGTAGAGGTAGGAGTTACCAGAGCTGCCCATGGATAAATCACTTAACCTCTTTGGCCACTGTTTTCTCTGTCAAATGGTAACAACAGCATACAAGGTTATGAAAATATGAAATATGAGATTAAGCATAAAAATTATTTGAAAAATGTCTATGTTACACAGATTGTGATTTTGCTGCTAAAAAATAATAATTGATTTTCAATTTGCCCTGTGAATTGACTCTGACAAATCTTTTAAAAACTATAGACAGTATAACATCCGAGAGCTATCATAAAACACCAAGGAACATCCTTAAAAAGTTATCAGGGCCTCTAATACCTTTTTGCAACTAGTCAATTAGTAGCAGTACTATTTTCTAGCTACAGCCATTCATCAACGAGAAGAAGGGAAATAGAGAAAAGTAGCACTGTGGATGGTGATGGAAACTTGCGTCCCAACAGGTGGCATAAGCTGACTGAAATACCCGTGACAGACACGCGAACCACACTGCAGTTCTGAACTGCTAAATCCTTATTAATCTTTGGGGAAATTTTTCAATCTGCAGCTGTGAGTCTGACCTAAAATTTATTTTATCTGAAAAGAACAGTACAGTAGCTTATCAGATAGCAGTCAATATTTTTCCTCTCCATAAATCATTCACTTTTATCCTAGAAAGGGAAAAAAAAAAAAAAAACTGACCGAAAGCAGACATAAAACATTTAATTCTTTATTAGGAAGGGGAAAAAAATCAAATAATGATTTTGACATAACCTAAAAAGTCAGGATAAACACAAATGGAGTTTGTTCTATGATGTTCTGTAACAGTGGAATAAACCCCAATGTAGGAAGCCTACACAGGAGCAATGAGCAAAATGGATACAAGGGTGATTAACAAGGACTCTCTGTAAAGGAAAACAATACAATTAAAGAAATAAAATGAACAATAAAATTAGGCAAAGAGAAAAAGATGGAAGGAAACTGAATTCCATCACAGAAAATAAAAAACTTCCCTATTTGTAATCACCAAGTGTTTGGTAATTTACAAGACTGCAAATATTTTATGTGACCTCTAGATGTGACAGGAAAACCCAAATTAACTTTTTGACCAACCCAATAAAATCGAAAGATTGGGAAGAGACCATGCTACGTGCACCAGCAAGATCAGGTAGTCAAAACAGGGGAGAGCTTCCCTCCTTTTCGGTTCCCAAAACAAGATGATTTGTTACTATCAGTGCCAGAAATATGACAACATACAGCCAGAAGTAAAAGATATTCCCCATATCTCACATAGCCATCACAACAGTCTGGGAGACAAACTGCTAGTTTTTGCTCCAGTGTTATTTCTCATCATCTTCCTTAGTAATAGAATCTGATTACTGGCTAGATATTTTTTCAGTTCAACTCAGTCGCTCAGTCATGTCTGACTCTTTGCAACCCCATGGACCGCAGCACACCAGGCCTCCCTGTCCATCAGCAGTGCCCGGATTTTATTCAAACTCATGTTCGTTGAGCCAGTAATGCCATCCAACCATCTCATCCTCTATTGTCCCTTTCTCCTCCCACCTTCAATCTTTCCCAGCATCAGGGTCTTTTCCAATGAGTCAGTTCTTCGCATCAGGTGGCCAAAGTATTGGAATTACAGCTTCAGCATCAATCCTAGCAATAAATATTCAGGACTTATTTCCTTTAGGATGGACTGGTTGGATGCTCTTGCAGTCCAAGGGATTCTCAAGAGTCTTCTCCAACACCACAGTTCAAAAGCATAAATTCTTTGGAGCTCAGCTTTCTTTATAGTCCAACTCTCAATCCATACATGACTACTGGAAAAACCAAAGCTCTGACTAATGGACCTTTTTTGGCAAAGTAATGTCTCTGCTTTTTAATATGCTCTCTAGGTTGATCATAACTTTTCTTCCAAGGAGCAAGCGTCTTTTAATTTCATAGCTGCAGTCACCATCTGCAGTGATTTTGGAGCCCCAAAGAATAAAGTCTGTCATTGTTTCCACTGTTTCCCCATCTATTTGCCATTAAGTGATGGGACCGGATGCCATGATGTTAGTTTTCTGAATGTGGAATTTTAAGCCAACTTTTCCACTCTCCTCTTTCACTTTCATCAAGAGGCTCTTTAGTTCTTCTTCACTTTTTGCCAGAAAGGTGGTGTCATCTGCATATCTGAGGTTGTTGATATTTCTCCTGGCAATTTTGATTCCAGCTTTTGCTTCTTCCAGCCCAGCGTTTCTCATGATGTACTCTTTATATAAGTTAAATAAGCAGGGTGACAATATACAGCCTTGATGTACTCCTTTCCCGATTTGGAACCGGTCTGTTGTTCCATGTCCTGTTCTAACTGTTGCTTCTTGACCTGCATACAGATTTCTCAGGAGGCAGGTCAAGTGGTCTGGTATTCCCATCTCTTTCAGAATTTTCCACAGTTTGTTGTGATCCACACAGTCAATTGACTGTGTGATCTGCATAGTCAATAAAACAGAAGTAGATCATTTTAGCTGAGAATAAAAGCACATTTGCCAACCTTTCTTGTAAGTTTTAGTGGCCATATGACTAAATGCTAGCCACTGGGTTCTAAGCATAATTGTCTTCAAGAAGTGATTCTAAGGGGGAATAGGCATATCCAAATTTGCCTCTTCCTCTTTCCTACTTTCTTAAGATATTAATGTGATTTCCAAAGCCCAGGCAACAATGGTCCAATATACATAATTGATATTAAAAATGATAAAGCAAAATACAGAAATGATATGAAGCAACCAAAATGGCTCCAAACTACGGAACCCTGGATGTTATCACATGAGAGAGAAGTGACCCCCTATCTTACTTAAATCATTGAATTG
>NW_011494601.1:1396368-1408893 GCF_000754665.1 Bison bison bison
AAAAGTTTATTCTTTTATGGATGATTTATAAGTGTAAAACAATACCAGTGGCATTTTCCATATGGAGTTTCTTAGATATTTTGAAATATAATACTTACATAATAATTTGAATTTTTCATTGTACCTTTTAAACGTTTATCCCATTTGCTTGTGTTCTCCCTCTCTCCCTCTTCTTCTCCCTCTCCCCCAACATCTTCTTCTCCTGTTCCCCAATACCTTATAATATTCATCACTCAGTACTTCAGCTTACACCTCTTAAACATAAAGGTATTCTCCTACATAATCAAAAGTGCTATATTTATGGCTAAACTAATTAATAGTAATTCTATAAATCATCTAATATACAGTCCATAATAAAATTTCCCCAGTTATGCCAAAAATATTTCTTGAAAGAGCTAATAAATGGATATCTGGAAAGCCTGATTAATTAAAAAGAAGAGATACATAAAAAATAAACTACACTGGAAATGAAAAAAGTACTTAACCTGATATATACATTTGAGATGTAAAAAAAAAAAAAATAGCATTATGAGCAACTCTAAGACAATAAGTTTGAAAACTTAGATAAAATGGAAAAATTTTTATAAAAATAAAATTTTATATATCAAGAAAAAACTTGAAAATGTCATTAATCCAATAATTATTGAAAAAAAATAGAATTGGTAATAAATTTCTCCTATCCCTGAAAAGCATGGAGTTCAAAAAGTTTCAGTACTATTTCAAGGAACAGATAATCCTAATTTTATACAAATTTTTCCAGAATCTCAAGCTGGAAAGTTCTCCAAACCTTTTATAAGGCACATATAACCTCATTATAAACAACTGACAGATGGAAGTAATAAACTATAATCATGGACCAAGCTTAACTTAGAAATAAATACCATAAATTAAAATATTAATAACTTTATCTCAGCATGTCTATTTTAAAAAATAATAGGCTACCCATAAGCAATCTCTATCCCAAGAATGAAATTTTAGCATTAGAAAGTATATCAACACAATTTACAAATAAGGTGAAAATGCAAGAAAAAAAGACTATTTTCATGCATAAATAAAGACTATTCAAAAAATCAATACCTTGTCATTTTACTAAAAACAAAAAGAAAAAAGTAGCAGACTAATAAGTAAGTATAAAAGAAAATTTCCATAAACCAATCAAGAAGAGCCACTATTTCTGTAGCAAATACACATTGGATACCAAAACTTCGAAAACCCCCTGAACTTTTCAGATTTGGGAATAAAGGAAAAAGTTTCTCCACTCAGGAGCAAAGTAAACGGCATAAGTTTTGTGTGCCAGCTGAGATTCCCTTCTCTGCCTCTTTCTTATTTCTCTTGGTTAATAGCTCACTTGAGATGAATTGTCCAACGATTTCAGTTTTAGACGAAATACCGCAAAACAAAATGTGGACTCTAGTTTTTTGAGGTGCGGTTGAGATGCCAGATGGTGCAATTCTGGTCTAAGACACAAACAGTAGGAGCTCCAGAAGGACCTATCTGAGACCTAGTTAGTTTTCTTATGGGGTGAATCTCAACAAAGGTGAGCAAAGAATGGAAGGAACTAGGTAAATATACAGTCATTTCTATTTCCCCTCCCCAGACTGCTGCAAGATGTGATTGTTCTGTGGAAATTACCAACCCCCTTCAGGAGCAAGCACCCCCTCAGAACATACCACATCAGCTGTGTCTTTTTGAGGGATGTGTTGAGGCAGCGTTCGGTGCGTTAACACAGAGAGAGCATGATAGAGCTTACACTTTGCCTGGCCCCCTGGCTTTCTTTACCCACAATCCCTCTGTCCTGAGCTGTCAGTTACTAAGGATTAGCACTTTCATCCACGCCTTAGTTCTGCTTTCTAGAGGACGAATGCCAATATACACGACTGAGAGACTGAACTGAACTGAACTAATGATTACTGATGGTGAGCACTTCTCATGTACCTGTTGACCATTCAAATATCTTCTTTGGGAGGTTTAGGTCTTTTTCTTGTTTTTAAGTTGGATTATTTGTTTTTTGTTTTGTTTTTTACTATTGAATTGTATTGCTATGTGCTGTACTTAGTCACTCAGTTGTGTCCAGCTCTTTGTGATCCCATAGACTGTAGCCCACCAGGCTCCTTTGTCCATGGGGATTCTCCAAGCAAGAATACTGGAGTGGGTTGTCATGCCCTCCTCCAGGTGATCTTCCCAACCCAGGGATTGAACCCAGGTCTCCTGCATTGCAGGCAGATTCTTTACTATCTGAGCCACCAGAGAAATCCAAGAATACTGGAATGAGTAACCTATCCCTTCTCCAGGGGGTCTTCCCGAGCCAGGAATTGAATTGGGGTCTCCTGCATTGCGGGCTGATTCCTTACCAGGGGAGCCCACTGAATATATTAACACCTTATATATTTTGGATATCAACCCTTTATCAGGTATGTAGTTTGCAACTATTTTCTCCATTTGATAAGTTGCCTTCTCATTTTGTTGACTGTTTCTTTTGTTATAAAGAACTTTCTTTGGTTTGATGTATTCCCAGCTGATTTTTGCTTTTGTTGCTTGCACTTTGAGTGTCATATCCATAAAAAAATCATTGTGAAGACTAATGGCAAGGAAATTTTTCCTTTTTTTTTTTCCTTTAAGAGTTTCATGGTTTCGGGTACATTTAAGTCTTCAATCCATTTCATTTTCATGTATGATAAGATATGAGTCCAGTTCCATTCTTTTGTGTGTGAATACCCAGTTTTCCCAGAACCATTTATGGAAGAGACCATCTTTTCTCTTTTGCACACACTTGACTCATTTGTCAAATACTCGTTGACGGTATACGCGTGGGTTTATTTTTGGACTTTCTGTTCTGCTTCATTGGTCTGTATGTCTTGTTTTTAACACCAGCATCATGCAGGCAGGTGTGCCACCACATAGAAACACAAAAGACAGCTTCCTTCACTCCAGCTGACAGGTTTCCCAGAGTTCAATCTAGGGAAACAGTTTAAATCATTTCAACCTCACTAGATTTTCAGCCTTTGAAGCAGTAAAGCAGAGGTTAAGAGTGGAGCTTTTAGGCTAGGAGCAGTATTGTGCTAGAGCAAGCTCATCGCACATCTGTCCTTGCGTCTGCTTTGTAAGAGCCAATTGGGTCTTTTCCTAACTCCATGTTCACTAATGTTGCATTGGTAACCTGAAATCAGTCATGGTGAGAGTATCTATACTACAGAAATTGGCAAAGGCTATAAATTTGGGATCTGTTTGTTTGGGTTTTGTTTTTCCTTCTAAAGAGCCAATAGTTAAAGATGCACCAACACGTCACTGGCCAGAAGTGAGGTGCTGTGTACCATGGGTGTGATGGAAGCTGTGGAAGAGAATAGCAGCATGGGCCAGTTTTGCAAGCTCCTGGGCCTTTTAGCATGTGCTCTTTTAGGAGGATGGCTCTGGCAGAGATTAATGATTTTGGAGACCATATTAAATAATTTTTAATCAATATCTTTACAGCCAGGTCTCAGAGGCCCTATGTATCCCATGTCATGGGGGCACAGCAAATATAAAGCAAAATTAGAATTGGTGTAGATCATTGCAGGCAAAATAATTATACCAAAGTAGATCAATACACTGTCCCTGGAATGTAGGCTGTTTTCATAGTTTATGAAGGGAATCAATAGCATTCAGAATTGGAGTTAAAGAGTAGCTGAGTGAGAAGGATGGAGAGATAGCCAGAATGCCTCAAGGTTCTCCCAGGCACCATAACCCTTCCAATGGCTAAAAAACAAAAAAAAAAAAAAGGAAAAGAAACAGAAATTACGTTTAAATTTATAGTTCAAAAACATTTTTCCTCAAAAGAAGATCTGAATCTTGATTTTGAAAAAAGTATATAGTTAACTGGAAAAATCAATCTAGGCTGATGAACTCCAGGACATATATTACTAAAATAATTTCATACTTTTAAAATGCAGAGAATGTGGGAATTCCCTGGCAGTCCAGTGGTTGAGACTTGGCAGTTTTACTCCCAGGACCTGGGTTTGATCCCTGATCAGGGAACTAAGATCAGGCAAGCTGTGTGGCATGCCAAAAATAATAATAATAATACAGTGTAATAGCAATATGTCAAAGATTATCTTCCAAAACACCAAGCTTTTCACAAACTGAATTAAAAGTTACAAGTGTAATGCAAAAACTCTTTGCCAGGTGGGCACAGTCCCACCTTCTTTACTAAGAGATGTTGGCAATCAGTGCTCCTTGGCTGGCTTTCTAACCCCCAAACCCTTTTATGTTACATATTCATCCAGTCTGTAGGACCTGAATGTAACCAAGGGAACCCTAGGGAGATAAAGACACATCACATTGTCTTATCAAAGTTTATCTAGTAGCAAACCTTTGGATTCCATTGATAAACTGAACTCACTTATCATAAATAAATTTAAATAATATGCATATTATTAAAGTATTATTTCAAGAGATGACTAGAACATCTCATCTATGCTCTGATTAATGAAAGCAAACAAAAAATCAATGTTGATGCACACAGCATCTTTCTTGTGTATTAACAATGGTGTTCGAAATACTCTTCTGTGACTCCAGCCTTACATCATCAAGATCATGTCTAGCAAGGAAGTGAGGGAAGTATTATTCTCTTCAATGTTTCACAATTCTGGCTTTTTTAAGTATGTGACTCAAAGAAAATAAATCCCTCAATGCCATTTTTCAGGATCAAATGAGTCTATAAAATAAGTTTTATAATGTCTGTAAAGCTTATATTTTCAAATCTAAAACAGTGACTTTGGAATATCTGGAGTTTGAAAATAAGGTTTCATGATTTGACTCAACTGAATTATCCAGTCAAGTGAAGAGTAGTCCCTTTCTCAAACACATACACATAACCCACTGGCATACAGAGTACAGACAGACAAAACACACACATATGTATATGAAACACTTAAAACACACACAACTGATATGTTGCAATTGAAGTTATAAATATACCAAAATGTTTTCTTGTTACTCAGAACTTTACCTCCACAAAATAAAACTCTGTAAGTTATTGCTTTTTAAAGATGTTAAATCCAAAGTAACTGCTATTCTCCTGCTATTTACAAAATAAAAGATCAGTTCATCCCAGATAACTTAAAATCCATTTTTCCCCAGGTACCCTACATTATGAACTAACAAGTCCTATTGTATTTCACACTGGGAGAGTTTTTGTTACACGCCATTAGCTAAGCTATTTGTTCTCCTTTGAGATTTGACATAAACATTAGTATAGCTATTATTGCAACTGTAAGATACATACATGATTTATCTGCTTTTTATCTTTTTATTTTAAAGAAAAAAGCATCATCTCCTGACTAACATGATATTTGTATTTGTTTTGGATTTTAATCATTTATATCTGGACAACAGCCATATTTAAAATCTGTGATGCAGAAATTGGATCACCAGATTTGGAGGCACAAGTGAGGGCCAAAATTCTGGCAAGCAGCCATTTGAATTGTCCTCTAGCCATATGGATCTGCAGAGATGTGAGCACAGAGGGCACTTCTCCCACATGAGCAGGAGGCTGTTCTCCAGAGATGCACCTCATAGCCGGGGTCCTAAGCAAACAGCACCTGAGAATAAACAGGCCAATCCTTGTTTCTCTGCCATAAAGAGTGTTATCTACAAGTTAACCCCCTAAGCAGAATGGGAGAGCCCAGCTTACAAAAAGAGATTTCCAAGGGTGGAGTAACTGAACTAGAAAAGAGACAACATTAAAATGGAGGGTTTTGTTGGAAAATTATGCTGAATCTACCCAATTATAACCCACCCATTGGCCATTATTGATAGGTATCCATAACTAGTGAACATAATTTCAGCAATGCAAGTAAAATAGAAAATGTGGAGTTGCTAACTTCTGGTAGGAAAGCAATATTATTCAGATTGGGTATGCAAAGCCGAAGTTTGCAATTCCTGCTTGATTCTCTGTACAGCTGTCATAGCCCTTCCACCGTAGGTGCTGCTGTGCTTAGTCACTCAGTAGCGTCCGACGCTTTGTGACCCCATGGACTGTAGCCCAACAAGCTCCTCTGTCCATGGGGATTCTCCAGGCAAGAATACTGGAGTGGGTTGCCATGCCCTCCTCCAGGGGATATTCCCAATCCAGGGATTGAACCCAGGTCTCCTGCATTGCAGGTGGGTTCTTTACAGTCTGAGCCACCAGGGAAACCTCTTAGGAGACCTACTTAAATCCTTCTGGTGATCTCATTCTGTCCCAGGCTCCAAACTCTTCACCTGTGAGAGACTTCAAGAATGCTAGTTCAGCCCAGTTTTTATCTCAGACCCCATTGGTAGAAATTGATTAGTCCCTTGTTCTTAATGATTAAAGTCCCCCTACAAGGGACCTCCATATCCCTACTAGGTTATCTATCTTCCTTTGTACTCTTTCCCACCAAGACCAAGTATACTCCCTTATTCATCTCATGATTTCCAGGCATCACTCTGATGTTCCTGAGTCCTATTCCTTGCCTGGGCTCTGTATTCCTCTATCAGGCTTCTCTATGGCTAACAAAAAACCTCACAGTCACACAGGACCTGCCACCATGCTTCCCAGCCCTGTCATCTTGCATCCTCCCCACTACTGTCGGGTCTAATCCACCCCCTGCAAAATACTTTTCATAACACTGTGGGCATGCAGAATCTTTAAGCCACAGCATCCACTCAGTCTCTTACTTCGATACCAAATAAGTTCTTGATCAAGGATTATGCCAAAAGATACACACACATTATATCATGTAACCCTCCCCAAAGTTCAGTAAGCTATATATCTAATCCCAGTGTCAAATATGAGAAATTGAGACTCAAGGATACCAAGTAAAATGCTCAATGTCTTATTGCTAGGAAACAGGATCCAGGAGTCAGACCCAGACCTGCATAGATTTCTAAGCCTAACCACTATACCACCTCGTCTGTAGAGAAGGCAAGCTTGGGTCCTCTCCAGGCAAAAATCATTCTCCAGAGACCAAGCCTCTCCTCTCATTTCCCTGTCTTCTCAATCAGTGTGATATTTTGTGACAGAGAACAGGTGAATTCCCCTGCTGCTTCTACATTATAAAACCCGGTCAAAACATCTAAAATAAAATGCAAAAAGAAAGGTGAGTGCTGATACCGACAGCTGGAAAGTGCCAGGAGTATATGCTTTTTTATAATGCCAAGGGGCTTTGCTTGAGGGCTGCAATTTTGAACTGGCAGCTGTTTCATCTTAATGTGAAAATAGCAACTATAAACAGGAGACCAATATCTTTACATGTACCAATGGTATTCTGGCATTCAGATCAGATTTTTTTCCTTGGGCAAATATAGACTTGCTGTTTTCCACAAGCAGTCGTTGACCCAGGGAAAAATGAGAAGTTGCTAAAATAAAAAAATTGAACAGCCATATAGTTTAGTCAAAGACAATGAACTGGGGGATTTTTTTTCCCCTGTCTCTTTTAACATAAAATACTCACAACCTCCTTTAATCTTGGTTTCATCACTTATGAGTAATTTTTTGCTTCCTGCCAAGTATTTAGGGGAAACAAAGGCAAAAGTGGCTGTTCATTCTGGAATGAATGATATAGTAAAGAAAAATGATTACACAGAAGACTATAAGCATATCCTCAATGTAGCATAGATTGGTTTGAATAATAAAATTCCAAAGGGAAATGATATAGTCATTTGGTGAAAAACAAAAAACAAAACAAAACCTTCCTCCTGCACTGTTAACTTCAGTCACAACAGAGATTAGAAGCAAAGGTTACCAAACTTCATGCAGTTTATTTATACTGTTCTGGCTTTTAAGGAACGTCTCATGTCTTTCTAATACTGGGAACTTACAATTCCTCTTGTAATGCGTTAGGAACACATCCACTGACATCCATTTCATGCCATCTTTCAAAATGTAACAACAGCTCCAAAAAATCAGGGAAGAATGCCAAGGCAGAATTATTTATCCAGAATATAATTTAATAAAAGCACTCTAAATTCTTAGATTTCCAGCCAACATTCAGGGAGAGCCCTTGTCCTTTTTCTTGACTCTTATTTCTCACTGGGTTTCAGTTTGGATGACTTCTATTGGCCTGTCTTCATTGTCGATTGTTTGTTTCCTCAGTTATGTCTGGTCTGTGGGGGATGTGGGGTAGGGATAAAGTCCGTCTGGTAGGGAACTGAGCAGAGCTGCGGTTTTGTTGCTAGGTTAAGGTCAGGGCTCTACAGATCTGAATTCCCCTAGTGGTCGGGGGCTGCTACTACATGCGCTTGGCTTGGGTTTAGGGGTTGCATGCTCAGTTGCTCAGTCATGTCCTACTCTTTTGTAGCCCGCCAGGCGCCTTTGTCCATGGAATTTTCCAGGCAAGAATACTGGCATAGAGTGTCATTTCCTACTCCAGGGGATCTCCCCGACCAGGGGGCCGAACCCATAGTCTCTTGCGTCTCCTGTATTGGCAGGCGGATTCTTTACCACTGAGCCACCTGGTGGGTTTAGGGCTCTGGGATTTTCTCAGCACTGCTCACTGAGGAGGCTTCCGGGGTCCCTGCCTGCACTTCACACTGCCCTCTCTCCTCAGTTTACCCCTTCACAGCAGCAGCGTGCTAGTGCAGGTGAGGTGACGTGAGATGCCGGGCTTCTGGTGGGGCCGGGCGTGGGGGCCCTAGTTCACCCTCAGTCTCAGGCAAACCAGGACCTCAGGGAACTAGCTCCCTGATGAGCTCAAGAAAAGTTAGCACCTTGTAAAGATTTGGCATTTCCTCTTCCTTACAGAGGGTGGAATGTGGTCTTTCGAATTTCAGTATCTTTTTGAAAAGTGGAAGTCCTCTGTCCTTTTTAGAGTAAATGTTAAAGTAATGTACTTTCCACAAGGGTTAAAAAATTCCTCTTCCTTTCTTCCAGGAGTGAGTGCCTGAGGGTCTCAAGATTCAAAGTCCCATGGTCTGTAGGTAAGTTCCTATGTATAATTCTCAAAATTTCAGCTTGAGGTAATAGTTGAATTTTTTAAACATCAGCGTTTTCAAAAGCGTGTTTTACAGAATTCTCCCTCCTTTGGATTGTAATGGGTATTACTCTTAAATCAGAATTCAGTGGCCAGGGTTTGTTTGTGTGGGTTTACCACAAAACTTCCCAGAGCTTTACTTACTCTGTGTCCAGTCCTTTGGGAGCATTAAAAAAAAAAAAAGTGTAACTTTCTTAGCCATAAGCATATCAGGAGATCTGTAGAGCCTCAGAAGTGGAACTCTTGGCTCAAATGGCCTATTCATTTTTAAAATTCAAATTCACATTTGAACTCCATCAAAAATGATAACAACTTACATCCACAAAAATTGCCCTGATATTTCCATTTTCTTATACATACTCAGTAACCCTGTATATTAGCGTTCTTCTAATTGTTGCTAATTTTATAGGAAATGACTAGTATCTCATGACTCACATTTGCCATATACATGTTTCAAAAGTACTTAGTTTGCTCATTTTTCTATTGAGTTAATCTCTAATTTATTTGGAAAGGTTCTCCATATTTTAAAGTAGCTGGTCTTTTTCTTTAGATTACAATTTTCTTCCTATTTTGCCCTTTGCCTTCAAATATGGTTCAAGAGGTTTGCTCTTGTTTGTGAATGTTAATTCGTATGTAATCAAATTCAGCAATTTTCTTCTATTCTTCCCAAGTTTCATGCCATGTTTAAAAAGACTTATTTCACTCTACATTAGATTTTTTTTAAATCACTGAAATGTTACATGTCATAAAGTTAAATTCTACACAACTGTTAAAAACAATAAGATAAATCTATATATACTGTCACAAAAAAAGTTTCATTATCTGTAAAGTTTTTAAAAATCTTTACCAGTGTTATTTCTTATAAGCTTAACAACATTATAAAGTTGGCATTGTTGTTTTGATCAATTCTAATAAGGAAACTGAGTTACAAAGGTGTTAAATATCTCTTAATTTACCTAAAGTTTCATAACAAATAAAGGAGCCAGGATTTTCTCCAGACTGACTGACTCCAAATCCTGTGCTATTAGCCAAATTATTTGGGTCTACATGTGGCATATAAAGAAACTGGTTTGTTATTTCCTATTCTTGAGTGGAACTTAGCAATAAAGAAGAAACTGAAGTTTTCCAAAGATACATGCAGAAGGCTTTCCTTTCTATTTGCTGAGTTTTGGTTTCCCCACAACCCTTCCCAACCCACCCTCCTCACAAAATGAGCCCATATTGCTTTTGTAATAATTTTTAAAAATCCATCTGACACTAGAGAAAAATCCATTGTATCTCTCTGAAATGATAGGTTTAGTATTAAATATTCTACAAACTTCTTTGAACCCATAGTTTTAGAGAGCATTTTGAAGAACTAGTGTTCTTTTTAAAGTAGTACATCTGGGATAAAGAACTAAAATGGTAGAATTATCTTTCCCAGTTGTCTTCGCTTTGCTGACAGCTGTTATCAAGCCCACTTCCTCAGTAATTAAGCCTGAAAGCAATGCCACTTTATTATTTACCGATGGTTTAATGTTTGTCTTAATATTTTAACCTTGGTCCTTTTCAGTTACTTGTGCAAGAGAAAGGGTTTTGTTGTTGATGTAATTTATTTTTTTAATGAATTACATGCCTATCTGCATTTTGCATCATTCTATTTAAGCACTTAAGGTAGTCTACATTTCATTACAAGTTATGCAGGTTGCAGAGGGGCCTGTTTCCCTCCCACTCTCCATGTATATTGCTGATGTTCACAACTGTGAATGAGGGCTTTCTCTTCTGCCCCCTGTGCATTCCAACTTGGGCTAAAAAAAGTTTATATACATTAACTGCTTGTGTTTGTGCTAACGAAATTCAGAGCTTAGGTTAATTATTGAGGGAAGTCCCTTTCCCTGGGCAATCTGCACATCTATTAAAAAATCCTTATGGCAGTTCATGCAAGCACAGGCTTTTGAGGCTTTTTATAAAGGGCTTATTCATCTGCATTGATTAAATCCTACATAATTAGACTCAGTTCAAGGTCACTAAGTACAGTGATATGTTTCTACAGAAACGTTGACTTTTTTTCAGCTATCATCCGTTCCATGTTTTTATTTCTTTTTTAAATTAACAACTGCTACATGCCTTGTGGGCTGGAGAAACTTCACAGCAGTGTGTGTGGTTCTAAGAATAAGAGCTTAGTTTAAATACCTGTGAAATTCATTTGCTCATCAAGCAATTCTTAAGAACCTATTATGTGCCAAGTCTTGAGGATGTTTAAAAAGTAAAAATAAATAAATGAAATATATATCTAAATAAATAATAAGTTAATAAATAAATATATGTCTCTTCCCAAAGAAAGCTTCAGAACCTGGTGGAGACCAGAGGTTCATAAAGTATTATTGCAGTTCAGGACAACTGGTGCTATAATGAAGATAAAACCAACTCCACGGCACCAGTGAGGAAAGAAGGAAACCTGCCAAACTTTCTTCACGTGAGCCACATGTTCCATGGAAAGGAATGCAGCAAAGTCTTGCACTCAATAAGCAAGTATGCCCACGAGCGCATTTCCTCAGCACTTTCAAATAATCTCTATTCATTCAGCTTCAGATGCCATTTTTACCATGTATCCATGCTAGGCCATGTGCTGAAAATACATAGTCACATATATCACGTCATTTACAAAGATTTTTGAGATGATTTACTACTCTGTTTTCATTTAAGAAAGCTCATGCTTGCAGAGATTAGTTTCCTCAAAGCCACACAGCTGGGAAGAAATTGGATTAGAATCCAACCTAATTTTCCTGCCTTGAGACCACTGATTATACATGATTGTGCTTCTATACGACTACGGCACAATCTTTTATATGAATGTCCCCATGGATCAGGCTGGGAAAGTGTAAAGTTGTAGCTGGGAGACACCTCGAGAGCTCCTTGACTTTACAATCTAGTCTCCTAGGGGAGGTGGTGTTTCCTTTTATTTACTTGTGGGTAAAATTCACCTCTGTCATTCAATATTGCAACCTAGCTATATTTTTCAGAGAGAAGCCAATTTTCCAAATGATCATAAAAGTTTAATTATGTTTTTAAAATTTGATTGAAGTGTAGTTCATTTACAATGTTGTGTTAGTTTCTGGTGTACAGCAAAGTGATTCAATTGTGTGTGTGTGTGTATATATATATATATATATATATATTCTTTTTCATAGTACAACAAAGTGAATCAGTTTATATATATGTGTGTGTGTGTGTGTGTATATATATATAGATATATATTCTTTTTCATAGTACAACAAAGTGAATCAGTTTATATATATGTGTGTGTGTGTGTGTGTATGTGTGTGTGTGTGTGTTCAGTTCAGTTTAGTCACTCAGTCGTGCCCAACTCTTTGCAACTCCATGGACTGCATCATGCTAGGCCTCCATGTCCATCACCAATGCCCGGAGTTTACTGAAACTCATGTCCATTGAGTCGGTGATGCCATCCAACCATCTCATCCTCTGTCATCCCCTTCTCCTCCCACCTTCCATTTTTCCCAGCATCAGGGTCTTTTCCCTGAGTCAGTTCCTCACATCAGGTGGCCAAAGTATTGGA
>NW_011494601.1:1409170-1412522 GCF_000754665.1 Bison bison bison
CTAGGTTTGTCATAACTTTTCTTCCAAGGAGCAAACGTCTTTTAATTTCATGGCTGCAGTCACCATCCGCAGTGATTTTGGAGCCCCCCAAAATAAAGTCTGTCACTGTTTCCACTGTTTCTTAGTTTTCTGAATATTGACTGGTGATGGAAGTAAAGTCCGATGCTGTGAAGAGCAATATTGCATAGGAACCTGGATTGTTAGGTCCATGAATCAAGGTAAATAGTAAGTGCTCAAACAGGAGATGGCAAGAATGAATGTCGACATTCTAGGAATCAGCGAACTGAAATGGACTGGAATGGGTGAATTTAACTCAGATGACCATTATATCTACTACTGCGAGCAGAAATCCCTCAGAAGAAATGGAGTGGTCATCATGGTCAACAAAAAAGTAAGAAATGCAGTACTTGGATGCAATCTCAAAAACGACAGAATGATCTCTGTTCGTTTCCAAGGCAAACCATTCAATGTCACAGTAATCCAAGTCTAAGCCCCAACCAGTAATGCTGAACAAGCTGAAGTTGAACGGTTCTATGAAGACCTACAAGACCCTTTAGAACTCACACCCAAAAAAGATGTCCTTTTCATTATAGGAGACTGGAATGCAAAGTAGGAAGTCAAGAAATACCTGTAGTAATAGGCAAATTAGGCTTTGGAATACAGAATGAGGCAGGGCAAAGGCTAATAAAGTTTTGCCAAGAGAATGCACTGGTCATAGCAAACACCCTCTTCCAACAACACAAGAGAAGACTCTACACATGGACGTCACCACATGGTCAATATCAAAATCAGATTGATTATATATATATATATATATGCCTTTTCATATTTTTTTCCATTATGGTTTACTATGGAATATTGAATACAGTTCCCTGTGCTTATTGTTTATCCATTCTATATATAATAGTTTGCATCTGCTAATCCCAGACCCCCAATCCATCTCTCTCTGCACCCACCCTCCCTTGGCAACCACAAGTCTGTTCTTTATGTCTGTGAGTTGTTTTTTATCTCATAGATAAGTTCAACTGTGTCATATTCTACTAATAGATTCCACATATAAGTGATACCGTGTGGTATTTGTCTCTCTTTTTTACTTACTCTGCTAGTATAATAATGTCTAGGTCCATCCATGTAGCTGCAAATGGCGTTATTTCATTCTTTTTTATGGCTGAGTAATATTACATTGCATGTATGTCCAGACAGATAGATAAGTAGACATACGACGTTTTCTTCATTCATCTGTCAGTGGACATTTAGGCTGTTTTCATGTCTTGGTTACTGTGAATAGTGCTGCTATGAATATAAGGGTGAATGTATCATTTTGAATTATAGTCTTGTCCAGATATAAGCCCAAGAGTGGAATTGCTCTTATATGGCAACTCTATTTTTAGTTTTTTGGAGGAACCTCCATAGCGGTGCACCAATTTACATTCCCACCAACATGCCCACCTATGGTGTAAAAAGGTTCCCTTTTCTCCACACCATCTCTAACGTGTTATTTGCAGGCTTAATGGCCATTCTGACTAATGTGAGGTGCTACCTCATTGTAGTTTTGATTTGCATTTCCCTAATAATTAGCAATGCTGAGCATCTATTCATGAGCCTATTGGCCATCTTGATATCTTCTTTGGAGAAATGTCTATTAGGTTTTCTGACCATTTTTTGATTGGGTTGTTTGTTTGTTTTAATGAGTCAAATGAGCTATTTGCATATTTTGGAAATTAAACCCTTGTTGGTCATATCATTTGCAAATATTTACTCCCAGTCCATAGGCCGTCTTTCTTTTCATTTTGCTTATAGTTTCCTTTGCTGTGCAAAAGCTTGTAAGTTTCATTAGGTTCCATTTGTCTATCTTTTTGCTTATATTTCTATTGCCTTGGGAAACTGACTTAAAACATTGATACAGTTTACATCAGAGAATGTTTTGCCTATGTTCTCTTCTAGGAGTTTTATGGTGTCATGTTTTATACTTAAGTCTTCAAGCCACTTTGAGTTTATTTTTGGGTATGGTGTGAGGATGTGTTCTAACTGCATTGATTTGCATGCGGCTGTCCAACTTTCCTAATGCTGTTTGTTGAAGAAACTGTCTAAGAGTTTAATCATCAACTGAAATATAAAACAACAGGGCTCTCTGTTATCTTAGTTTGTTTCAGTTTCTTATATTCCAGTCTCATAATCATGACACGTTTTGGGAACCAGACCTCAGAACTTATAACTAGAGGTAAAAGGTTTCACAATCAGTGTTCTTCCTCTGCTTTCTTGTACATTTATCCTAAAACATTTTTGATCTTGGAACTCTTTTGTCATTCCAATTTGTCTAGTATAATTAATTCTGTAGCCCATATTCAAATGACAATATTAAGGTATCACAAGTTAAGTGAAGCTAACAAAAATCACTGCTGCCTACTGAAAGACAAGTTAGCCACTTGGAGAAATTGCCCAGAATAAAACAGCTTAACAGGTATCTCTGATTATCTTATCTTGGCACTGTGTTAGGACTTGAATACCCAGAAGTGAGGATCACTGGGTCACCATAAAGGCTGCATACTACACATGCTTAGCACTTCGCAGAATCTATTTCTTTTGATCCTAGTATAACTCCATGAGACAGGAGAGCTTAGTCCATTTATAGATGTGGAAACTACAACTTAGAAGGGTTATGATAATGAACACAAAGCCTCTAGAAAACATGTGTTAGAATTAAGTCGATCAAGTCTCCTTGTCTGAGCACTTAACTATGGACTTTCTGCACTTACACATACAAACCTAGATGGGTATGAGTATGGTGTTGTTGATGAAATGCTGAAGACCGTTCTTTGCAGTATAATTGTGAAATCTATGCAGAAGTGAGGGTTACGTGGAGTAGAACCAAAACTCAAGTACATGTGAGTGCTAATTCCAAAGTGCTTTAAAGGAAGACAAAGTATTCCCATCAGTGCAAGAGAATCTCTTTACCTGGAATCCTCTTCACTAGACTCCCAACTATACTGACTTCTTCCCTAAGTAGAGCTGCATTTCAGAAAACAATACTCAGGATAATAGGCTTAATTGTTCTAGAATCCATAAAAGAGAACCCCCCACAGTAAATTAATACATCAGGGTCTGGTATTTGCAAATCTATGTCTTACTTTGGGCACTGTTGGGGAACAAACCTAAGGACAAGAGCTTACTGGTTGGCTTAGTCAAAGCCTTCTCTAAAGCAGCCAGCCAGATATTAAAACTCTGTCTTCTACTTTAATAAAAAAAATTTTTTAAACCAGATAGCTCTAGAAATAATTGCTTACCTTTAATCATGTTGCAGTTGTACCTCCAAAACTGGTATTTTCAACTTCATGGAGTACTAGTATCTGAG
>NW_011494601.1:1412622-1413618 GCF_000754665.1 Bison bison bison
GCATCTTCCTAGGAACAAGTCTTCCTTTTTTTTAGCTTATTTAAGAAATTTTCATTTTTGAAAAGTAATTACAAACTTCAGCACCAAATACAACTTTACTCTTGAAAGGTAATCTCCACCACTTCATAAATAACGATGAAATACAAATGCAAATTAACCTGCAGAGGAGGACTGGTGGCTGGAGGGAAAGAATTCCTTAAAGAATTGGTTTATCTCCTAGATAATGAAGATGAGAGACTGGGGTGAAAATTAGTTTGTTCTCTCCTAAACTGTGGGGAAAGAAAGGATGAGAACTGAGGGCACATCAGTGGAGTGTTCCTGAACCCTGAGCACTTGGGCTCCCAAGGTTGTTCCCAAGCTTTCATACAATAATGTTTGATTACTACAGTAACTGAGAACTGTTTTATTTGTGTCTCCCACAATGCTGCAACAGTATTCACACTCACCTTGGGACTGAGGGAAAATCTTCAATGTGTGACTGCTCTTTTCCATAAGAATGAAGCTAACCTCACAGGGATGAGGTCCTGGAAAAGCAGGTTTTCAGAAGCAATCTAATATTTTCACACCAGTAATTCTCTGCAGGGCTCCTTTTTGTATTTTAGGGGGAGCAGCTCTGGAGTTAGGAGTATTGAGCTAATGTATGAACTACACGCTAGGTCACCAGGACACAAAAGCAGTCAGTATCTCCTCTCCTTCTTGTGTATTCATTCCCTCATGGAAGGGATCCCTGGTCCTCTGGACATGTCTGAGTTCCAGTTGTGACCAAACTAGGTTTCCTCAGAATTCAAAAGGATAGGCAAAATTTGAAAGTAAAATTCTTCACTTAGTATCCCTCTCTCATCCAAAAAAAAAACTGCTTAAGTAATCAATATATCATTTTATAGGATACTGTAGAATGAAGTGTGGGTCAACAGCATGATGTAAAGCCTTAGGGAACATTACTACGAGCAAAGCTAATGAAGATGATGGAATTCCACCTGAACTATTTCAAATCCT
>NW_011494601.1:1414228-1414856 GCF_000754665.1 Bison bison bison
GCTATTGTACAATTGCCCTCATTTCACATGCTAGCAAGGTAATATTCAAAATCCTTCAAGCTAGGCTTTAAGAGCACATGAACTGAGAACTTCCAGATCTGCAAGTTAGATTTAGAAAAGGCATAAAAACCAGAGATCAAATTGCCAACATCTGTTGGATCATAGAAAAAGCAAGGGAATTCCAAAAATAAAATCTACTTATGCTTCATTGACTATGCAAAAGCTTTTGTCTGTGTGGATCACAACAAACTGTGGAAAATTCTTAAAGAGATAGGGATACCAGACCACCCTACCTGCCTCCTGAGAAACCTGCATACAGGACAAGAAGCAACAGTTAGAACGGGCATGGAACAATGGACTGGTTCCAGATTGGGAAAGGAGTACCTAAAGGCTTTTGTCACCCTGCTTATTTAACTTATATGCAGAATACATCATGCAAAATGCCAGGCTGGATGACTCACAAACTGGAATCAAGATTGCCAGGAGAAATGTCAACAACCTCAGATATGCAGATGATACCACTCTAATGGCAGAAAGTGAAGAGGAACTAAAGAGCCTCTTGATGAGGGTGAAAGAGGAGAGTGAAAAAGCTGCCTTAAAACTCAGCATTCAAAAAACTAAGATCATG
>NW_011494601.1:1414956-1416129 GCF_000754665.1 Bison bison bison
AAGGTAAAGAAAGTTTTCCTTTAGTTACATTTATTGTTTTTCTAGCCTATAATGGAAAGAAACAGTAATGTAAGGAGTCCATGGCATTATTTTACACTTGAGAACTTTTATGCTCAATCAAGTTTCCCTGCATAGGGGTGTCTTAAGCCTTCTGAAAAACTGACCTCATGCTCTGTATGGGATATTGAGGCTTTCAGGGTATCTGACTCCTGAATCCCTTTTCAGTGCATCAGATTTCCTTTGAAAGCAGGTCTGAGGGCGTTCTTAAAGCTATCAGATAAAATTCATATCACATTCAGAAATTCTGTTTCATGAACACAGTATGAAAAGGCTACACTTAGCAACATTTATGCCCTATTAGCAGTATGAAAGAATTTAGGCGACTTGCTTGGGCAGCCAGTAATACGGATAGACTCTCTTGCCCATATTAATTGTGAAGCCATCTTGAAAGGCAGCTTGGTAAGGCTGGGTGAAGATAAATAGAACTGCATTATTGTTTAGTTGCTAAGTCATATCATGCCTAACTCTTTGTGACCCATGAGCTGTGTAGCCCACCAGGCTCCTCTGTCCATGGGATTTCCCAGACAAGAATACTGGAGTGGATCTCCATTTCCTTCTCCAGGAGATCTTCCCTATTGAACCCATGTCTCCTGCTTGGCAGGCTGATTCTTTACCACTTAGCCACCTGGGAAGCCTGAAATAGAACTAGAGGACTGTGCTTTTACATTTTTCTCAATCTTTCTTCCACTAAAACCTTCATGGGTACTTGAATAAATGTATTTGAGAGCCACCATTTCTAAGACCCTTAATGAGACCATTAAAACCAGAGAAGGGAAAAGTATTGTAGGTTACAAAAACAGTCCAGGAGAGATGGCTCACATCCAGTAAAAAAATAAAAAGCACATAGCTTGCTCAGGAAGCCAGGTATGAGGAAGGAATTCAATGTCCATCTGGACACTTAAATCTTAAAATAATGTGGAGGAGGAAACTCACAAAAATGAAGAGAAGAGCAACAGATGCTAGACTCGAGAGTAAATGTGGGTAAAAATGACTGTCCTACTCTAGGGATGTATGATCACTCACCTAGAGCCAGACATCTTGGAATGCGAAGTCAAGTGGGCCTTAGAAAGCATCACTATGAACAAAGCTAGTGGAGATGATGGAATTCCAATT
>NW_011494601.1:1416229-1417241 GCF_000754665.1 Bison bison bison
CATTAGGCATGTACGGATGTGAGAGTTGGACCATAAAGAAGGCTGAGCACTGAAAAATTGATGCTTTTGAATTCTGGTGTTGCAGAAGACACTTGAGAATCCCCTGGACAGCAAGGAGATCAAAGTAGTCAATCCTAAAGGAAGTCAACCCTGAATATTTATTGGAAGGACTGATGCTGAGGCTCCAATATTTTGGCCACCTGATATGAAGAACTGACTCACTGGAAAAGACCCTGATGCTGGGGGAAATTGAGAGTAGGAAGAGAAGGGGGTGACAGAGAATGAGATATGGGATGGCATCACCCACTCAGTGGAGGTCAGTCAGTTCAGTCGCTCAGTCATGTCCAACACTTTGCAATCCCATGGTGCATCATGTTCAATGGACATGAATTTCAGCAAACTCCAAGAGATGGTGAAGCCTAGCATGTGACTCCATGGAGTCACAAACAGTTGAACATGACTTACCAACTGAGCAACAACAAATCAATGTCTGAGGTCCAAAAAAAAGAAAACAAAATATAGAGAAAGGAAGAAACAAACCAATTAACCAAGAGACAAAAGGAGGCAGAGAGGGGAAAAGGGAAATAAGGAAATAAAAGCAAATTAGCTGAAACATATGTAATACTTCAGCTGAAGAGCTTGGGGATCTCTTGCTAATCTCTTCTGTATTTGGCAACTATTCTAGCTCTTTTTCAGATTTTGTGATCTGCATGAGACAGAGTCAAGAATTATGAGTACCTCAAGGAGAAGGCAATGGCACCCCACTCCAGTACTCTTCCCTGGAAAATCCCATGGATGGAGGAGCCTGGTGGGCTGCAGTCCATGGGGTCGCACAGAGTCGGACACGACTAAGCGGCTTCACTTTAACTTTTCACTTTCATGCATTAGAGAAGGAAATGGCAACCCACTCCAGTGTTCTTGCCTGGAGAATCCCAGGGACGGGGAAGCCTAGTGGGCTGCTCTCTATGGGGTCGCACAGAGTCGGACACGACTGAAGTGACTTAGCAGGAAG
>NW_011494601.1:1417583-1417800 GCF_000754665.1 Bison bison bison
TGTGAGTGTGTGGATCACAATAAACTATGGAAAATTCTGAAAGAGATGGGAATACCAGACCAACCTAACCTGCCTCCTGAAAAATCTGTATGCAAGTCAGGAAGCAACAGTTTGAACTGGACATGGAACAGCGGAGTGGTTCCAAATAGGAAAAGGAGTTCGTCAAGGCTGTATATTGTCCCCCTGCTTATTTAACTTATATGCAGAGTACATCATG
>NW_011494601.1:1418790-1420302 GCF_000754665.1 Bison bison bison
GACTCATTAGAAAAGACCCTGATGCTGGGAAAGATTGAGGGTAGGAGGAGAAGGCAACGACAGAGGATGAAATGGCTGGATGGCATCACTGAATCTATGGACATGGGTTTGGGTAGACTCCAGGAGTTGGTGATGGACAGGGAGGCCTGGTGTGCTGCAGTTCATGGGGTCACAAAGAGTCAGACACCACTGAGCAACTGAACGGAACGGAACTGAACCCTATGGAATAAGGAGAACATCGCTAGACTGAAAGATATGGAGGGAATAATGGAAGAGAGTCATCAAAAGTCATTTTGCCCATGTGTTAACTGTGGTGATTTTTATTGTTCATGAAACTCTATTGTTAGTGCATGTCAAAATAATCTAAGATTTTGTATATTGGCCATCTTTGGATTATACTTTTATGTATATAAAGGGATGAGATCCTATGAAACAGATCAATGCATTTTAGCGGAATGCACATAAAAATGAACAAGAGTCATTTTGATAGCTTTTCTGTTATTGTTATTGTTCAGTTACTCAGTTGTGTTCAACTCTTTGTGACCCCATGGATTGCAACACCCTAGTCTTCCCTGTCCTTCGCTATCTCCTGGAATTTGCTCAAATTCATGTCCATTGAGTTGGTAATGCCAGGAACCATCTCATCCTCTGTAACCTCCTGCTCTTCCTGCCCTCAGCCTTTCCCAGCATCAGGATCTTTTCCAATGAGTCAACTATTCACAGGAGGTGGCCGAAGTATTGAAGCCTCAGCTTCAGCACCAGTCCTTCCAACAAATATTCAGGGCTACTTTTCTAAGGAGATGAAAAACTTGAATCTGAAGAATGAATAATAAGGCCCATACATCTAAGTGTTATTCTTCAAAGCAAAAGTCAACTATCATTAAAAAGCTAACATCTTGGCTCATGACATAATTACATCTCTCTCATTTATATATCCCAAAATGTTGAGCTTCCAGGAACTTGGAGGGAGTGACCAGAGAGGGATTTCTTACCAACACTTCTGTAGACGTAATTCAGATGCCCATGTCACATTATGGTAAGTAAATGAGAAAGTCAGTACTATGAAAAGCATAAATAATATAACTGTCCTTAAGAAAAACCAAAGTCATATCACAGGAGAATATACTCTTTGCCTTACTGAAAAGCATAAATTTAGTCCTCCCTGGAAGAATTACAATTTCTTAACTACTTGTGTAAGGAGAGACCCAAAATCACCCCCAATAAATAGAATGGGGTGGGGTTAGCACTCGGTCCAGGAAATTAAATGCAAGAGGTCAGTGAAGGATACTCCATGACCACTGACAGAAGGCAGCCTCTCCTCACAGGCAGGAAAGGTAGACGTCGCTAAAAACCCTCCAGTGAATTCTCTGCCTCAAAGCTTATCAGGAGGAAGGGGATGAGCAGATGCTGTAACAATAAGCATTCCCCCTGGGTGGCAGAGACAAAATACTTAAGGAGTCAGAACCACATCACCAGAGGTGATTAAGAAATTTATTGAGCAGATGGATGTAA
>NW_011494601.1:1420402-1421129 GCF_000754665.1 Bison bison bison
CTATAAAGGGCAGGAGAGCAGATTTTTACAGATATTGGCAAAAAGACTCCACAATATTCTCATGCTGTGATCCTATACAGCTTCTCAAACCAGAGCTGCTCAGTCCTTAATGAACCGTAGTATCTCCAGGAGGCAGTCAAGAGTGAGCACAGGCTCAAACATGAGCTTGTTGAGTCAGTCCCCGAACCTAACTAGTTTGAATTGTTTTTCTGCAACTTACCTAATCTATGAAAACTTTGGCTTTCAGCTCTGCAGAATAAGGTTATGTGCGAGTGTGCTAAGTTGCTTCAGTTGTATCTGACTCTGCGACCCTGTGAACTGTAGCCCACCAGGCTCTTCTGGGATTTCCCAGGCAAGAATACTGGAGTGGGTTGCCCTGCCCTTCTCCAAGGGATCTTCCCAACCCAGGGACTGAATCGCATCTCTCATGTCTCCTGCACTGGAAGGCGGGCTCTTTACCACTAGCACCACCTGGGAAACCCTAGAATAAGGATAGCAGTGATCCTTTGGCAGAATTATTGTGAAGATGCCAGTAATAAATACAAAAATAACAACACAGTGCCTGGCACATGATATGACCTCAGTGAATTGCCCTAATTGTATTGTTGTCAGTCATTAGTATGTATTCCTATAACATGCTTGGGATCAATGCTCACATTACTTAGACTTGTGGTTTGGATAATGAACACTTTTTTGGAGGGCATACAGCATAGTATTTTGAGAACAC
>NW_011494601.1:1421229-1422393 GCF_000754665.1 Bison bison bison
CTTTAGTATTTGAGATGATCTTAAAAAAAAAATTACCAAAATCAGGATAAAGGAAAAAGAAACTCTGAGAAGTACATCTAGAGCAGAAAAAAAAATGAGCTGTGAAAATTAGTATCATGCCAAAACTATCAAAATTAACCTATGGCTCTAGTGAATCACTACTAAGTAAAAAATATGCAGTTTCTCAAAACAGCACTTTTCTCGATGTATCCATGAGTGACTTGTTTAGTGTGTTTAGCAGAGAGAAAGGATGCTCTGTGCAGATTGAGCTTCTGCCTGGTATACAGCAAATGAAAAACTGAAAAAGCTCCGAAAGACCAGTACTGATGATTGGTGTTAAAAAAAAAAAAAAGCTGGAAAAGCTAAACGTAAAGATCCCTGGGACACAATAAAAATGTTCACCTATCTCAAAGAAAAGAAAAGATGCTCCCTTCCAATAGCACTTTTTAGTGGAATTGACCTGGATGAGGAAACACCTTCCTCTACATGTTCTTATTTTTGTCACTCAAAAAACTCTGGCAGCATGTAAGCTACTGTTAACTCCATTTCACAGGTGAGGTGATGGAGGCTCAGCAGGCTGGAGTGAGAAGATGAAGACCAAGGTGTGAAGCTCAGATTTTCTGACCCTGTCCTGTTTCCACTTCTCACACTGTCAACACTCAGAGACTCAGTGGAATCTTTTTCTTTGGGGAAATTCAAGAATAGATCCACCTTTGAGAAATGCTGTTCTGTCTAGAGTAAGAATTAATCATCTCTCTCCGTCAGGATTCCTTCTGGCTTTTGATTCCTCTGCATTCTCCTACTCTGAGCCTGGGCTACTCGTTGACCTACTTTGAAAACAGAAGAAAAGGAACCTGTAAGACAGGAAGGAGTCAGTATTGCAATGTCATAAGTACTTCTGGATTTAATGAGGTGGATATAAAACCAAAATTTTGAATATGATGACAATATCACAACACATTGCCAAAGGTGTTCTCAAACAGGTAGACTGATTGACATTACTGTCAAAAACAAACTCAAAAATAGAAAGTGTATACCTACATGTCAATAATAGCTTTGAAATAGGCTCCATCTCAGTGCACAGCAGCAGCCTGTGAAATAGTTTGACCCATATGAATCCTTCACAAATATTTTTGGCATATTCTGGGTTGTCTTTCCCTTTTG
>NW_011494601.1:1422663-1423731 GCF_000754665.1 Bison bison bison
CTGTGGTCACATGGCCTTCTCCTTCTGTCTCTGACTTCTCGTGGCATTTTCTCTTCTTATAAAAATACCAATTATAGTCAATTAAGAGCCACTCTAATGACCTCATTTTAACTTAATTATATGTGCAGAGAGCCTTTTCCCAAAAAAGGACACATTCACAGGTGTTAGAGGTTAAGCTATTAACAAGTCTTTTGAAGGGGACCCACAATTCAAGCCGTAACACTGGATTTTTGCCTTGTTCACTGATTCATGCAGGTAAATTTTTTCTTATTACATTCCATGCCACATGCTTGTAAATAAGACACATAATGGTTACTATGCTCATGGAAATACCAGTCTAAGAAAGGAAACAGATATTAAAGAAATAACTTAAAAAGCAACTAACAACAAATTTAGTGAGTGCCAAAGGGTGTTGTGAGAGCCTATAACAAGCATCCCTGATCTAGTCCTTGGGAACAAGAAGGCTTCCCAGAAAAGGAGAACTGGAAAAAAGGATAAGCTAGGCAAAGGGATTAGTGGGTTAAGCAGCAATTCAGATAAGGTAACAAGATATGCAGGTTTCCTAAAAGCAGAAAAGAGATGGATACTTGGAATGAATTAAAAGAAGGCAAATGTGGCTCAAACAAGAGAACTAGGGACCAGGGTGAATAAAGCTGACAAACTTCCAAGGCCAGAAAATGGCTCCAAAGAAATTGATGCTACATGCAGATGACACCACCCTTACGGCAGAAAGTGAAGAGGAACTAAAGGGCCTCTTGATGAAAGTGAAAGAGGAGAGTGAAAAAGTTGGCTTAAAGCTCAACATTCAGAAAACTAAGATCATGGCATCCGGTCGCATCACTTCACTGCAAATAGATGGGGAAACAATGGAAACAGTGGCTGACTTTATTTTTCTGGGCTCCAAAATCACTGCAGATGGTGATTGCAGCTATGAATTAAAAGACGCTTACTCCTTGGAAGGAAAGTTTTGACCAACCTAGACAGCATGTTAAAAAGCAGAGACATTATTTTGCCAACAAAGGTCCGTCTAGTCAAGGCTGTGGTTTTTCCAGTGGTCGTGTATGGCTA
>NW_011494601.1:1423831-1424616 GCF_000754665.1 Bison bison bison
AACCCACTCTAGTACTCTTGCCTGGAAAATCCCATGGACGGAGGAGCCTGGTAGGCTACAGTCTATGGGGTCACAAAGAGTCGGACACGACTGAGCGACTTCACTTTCACTTTCATAAGTTATTTACAGGAATAAAATCATGTTAGTATAGGACTTTGATGGTGTTCATATATATAATTGCCCACTAAATGTTAACTATTACTATTAGCTATTCGATAAAGAATCTGCCTGTAATGCAGGAGACCCGGGATCGATCCCTGAGTCAGGAAGATCCCCTAGAGAAGGGAATGCCTATCCACTTCAGTATTCTTGCCTGGAAAATTCCATGGGCAGAGGAGCCTGGTGGGCTGTAGTCCATGGGGTCGCAAAGAGTTGGACACGACTGAGCAACTAACGCTTTCATTCTCATGGGTGCCAAGCCCCTGAAACTCCTCTCTCTCTTCAGTTTAATTAAATCATGCCTCACCTGTCAGATCAATCTGATCCCAAGTTCTAAGAGCAAATGTGGCCTTGGCAATCCATCGCTATAGAAGTCAGGGTCACCTGCTGCTGGTTCACCTTTGGCATCAGCTCCTATAGCTGGATGTGTTGGTTTTCTAGGGCTGCTCTAAACTGGGGGTGCTTAAAACAGAAGAAACTTATTCTTCACAATTCTGTAGGCTAGAGTTCTGAAATCAAGATGTCTACACAGCATGTTTCCTTTAAGACTCAGCAGAATCCTTTCTTGCCTTTTCCTTTCTTCTGGTGTTGGCCATTGACTCGTGGTGTTCCTTGGCTTACAGGTG
>NW_011494601.1:1425520-1426874 GCF_000754665.1 Bison bison bison
GAGTGGGTTTCCATTTCCTTCTCCAATGCATGAAAGTGAAAAGTGAAAGGGAAGTCGCTCAGTCGTGTCCGACTCTTCACGACCCCATGGACTGGAGCCTACGAGGCTCTCCGTCCATGGGATTTTCCAGGCAAGAGTACTGGAGTGGGTTGCCTTCTCTGAACTAGGATGCTAGATAGACCTAAAATAAGAGAAGGTATGGGACACTTGGCTAAAAGGCCTCTACCTTTCTATGTGACTGACCTCACTGAAGAAGACTCAAATGAAAATCCAAACTAAATAAATGTGGAGAACAGTTTACACACACACACAAAACTTAACTTGGAATGAAAAATATTCACAGCTAGAGAAATTATGTTAATCTCATGGTTGAACAAGATAAGCTCTCTTTACCTGATTGGAAACATCATAGAATTTTCCCAATGAATTCTATAAAATCAGTTTTTTTTTTCAAGCTTATAATATGATGACAGTAGGTATTCACATTTGTGTCTCAATGCTCATTTTCTTTAAATGTTCATTTTTATTAACTAGGAAACCTAATAAAGTGAACTCTACTTCATTTGCAACTGTCAAACTAATGAAAGACAAACTGAAGTGGTTTCTCCAAACACTCGATTTCACTTAGATCTGTTAAATGCTTCAAGTGCAATGGGATAGCAGTCAATTCTGGATTCTAAAATACAATGTAATACTTCATTCCCCTCTCCAGTCTAATGCACAGTATTTCTTGTTTAACCGGGAAACATAAGTACCAGCGATTTAGTTTGAATTTGAGACCACCCAATACCTCCTGGATTAATGCCTCCTGGCATTAAGCAGGAATATTAAGTTAAGGAAAATGCCAGTCTCATAGCTTTGCTAAATGTAATTTATAGTTTAACCATCATATTAAATCCTTTAATTGAAATCTGTAAAACAAATGTCAGTATTAGTAATTCCTTTATCAGCTTCTAATTCTCTGCCTACTTAACACCAGCCTCTAACCCAGGGGAAATAATTTCCCAAACAGAGTCCTTGAACTTGGGAAAACGTCATTGAATCTTCACATTGCATAACCTTAATGTTCACTATTCCTGCAAGATAATATACTTTCATTTATCACACAAATGTGCTCATTTCCTTTTTGTGGTTCAAATGCATATTACCAAGGCCTTTCTAGCTTAATATTATCTGGACTTCTGGCTTATGTTGTAATTATACATAAAAAAAATAATAGTTCAAGCAGAAGAAGAAATAGAAAAATGGAATCAAAATGGCAGCTAATGAGGTTAACAAAACTACAAAATAGAAGTGAAGTACTGAGTGACAGAGATGATAAGGAAACCTAGAATTAGCAGAGAATCATTATCGT
>NW_011494601.1:1427270-1428153 GCF_000754665.1 Bison bison bison
CTTTCCCAATACATTTTTCTCTCTGCAAAAAGCTGCTGCTTGTTCTTGTAACTGGTGCTTTCCAACTTCAGTGTGCCATGGTCTTCCTTTGTTACAATGTGCCTATGTATTTGGCAATTCCTCTATCTAGATCAGTGAGACTTGTCCAGATGTTTAAAGGTAAATACATCCACATCCTTAAACCCTAAACCAGGAGTGCCAGTTAATTCTGCTAGATAGAGAGCAGGCAGGATCAGATTGAGGGCAGGACTGGCCAGGCCACAGTGTGAGAAGGAAAAGCCTTCCTGGGAAATAAGAAGAGGGGCTCCGGGAGAATCTCCTTACATCTATTTGCTTGAAGGAACCAGGGCCAAGGGAAAGGGCAAGGGTGAGGAAAGGGAGTCAGGAGGTGGAAGGGCACTCTGACCCCAGGTGGACTTCAGGACTTATACCCAGCTCCAGTGCCCATCTGCAGGAAGGAGCTGAAGGGTGCTTTTTCCAGCTCGCTTTCAGTGAGGGCAGTGACTGGATTCTAGAGAGCTGAACGTATCCACTGGCTATCAACAAGGGGAAGTCCCAAGTAAAGAAGAGAAGCACCTGTCATTTCCCTGACAGTTACTTCCAGCTTTAAATCTGGGGGACACATTCCCTTATATTTCGTGGTCTGACTTTTTCCTCCAGCTCTCTCCTTCTTTCTAGAATGTCTGAGTTCCCCTCTACTTAATTCCCTTGCAATCATACCACTTTCTTCGGGAGAGAATTCAAAGCCAGTTCTCTGGGTGCATTTTATCATTTTGTCCCATCAGCTAGATCTGGCAGTTGATGGCACCCTTCTTTAACTTAAAGCATGTTTACATTTCCTCGGCTCTTTTGGCCAGGATCACTGGAGCAGAAAAGGAGGGGG
>NW_011494601.1:1428253-1428767 GCF_000754665.1 Bison bison bison
CCATGAAGAGATACCCCATATCCAAGGTAAGAGAAACCCAAGTAAGATGGTAGGTGTTGCAAGAGGGCATCAGAGGGCAAACACACTGAAACCATACTCACAGAAAATAAGTCAATCTAATCACACTAGGACTACAGCCTTGTCTAACTCAATGAAACTAAGCCATGCCTGTGGGGCAACCCAAGATGGGCAGGTCATGGTGGAGAGATCTGACAGAATGTGGTCCACTGGAGAAGGGAATGGCAAACCACCTCAGTATTCTTGCCTTAAGAACCCCATGAACAGTATGAAAAGGCAAAATGATAGGATACTGAAAGAGAACCTCCCCGGGTCAGTAGGTGCCCAATATGCTACTGGAGATCAGTGGAGAAATAACTCCAGAAAGAATGAAGGGATGGAGCCAAAGCAAAAACAATACCCAGCTGTGGATGTGACTGGTGATAGAAGCAAGGTCCGATGCTGTAAAGAGCAATATTGCATGGGAACCTGGAATGTCAGGTCCATGAATCAAGGC
>NW_011494601.1:1428867-1429620 GCF_000754665.1 Bison bison bison
AACACCCTCTTCCAACAACACAAGAGAAGACTCTACACATGGACATCACCAGATGGTCAACACCAAAATCAGATTGATTATATTCTTTGCAGCCAAAGATGGAGAAGCTCTATACAGTCAGCAAAAACAAGACCAGGAGCTGACTGTGGCTCAGACCATGAACTCCTTATTGCCAAATTCAGACTGAAATTGAAGAAAGTAGGGAAAACCACTAGACCATTCAGGTATGACCTAAATCAAATCCCTTATGATTATACAGTGGAAGTGAGAAATAGATTTAAGGGTCTAGATCTGATAGATAGAGTTCTATAGTTCTATAGTTCATCTAGATCTGATGAACTATAGAATGAGGTTCATGACATCATACAGGAGACAGGGATCAAGACCATCCCCATGGAAAAGAAATGCAAAAAAGCAAAATGGCTGTCTGGGGAGGCCTTACAAATAGCTGTGAAAAGAAGAGAAGCAAAAAGCAAAGGAGAAAAGGAAAGATATAAACACCTGAATGCAGAGTCCCAAAGAATAGCAAGAAGAGATAAGAAAGCCTTCTTCAGCGATCAATGCAAAAAAATAGAGGAAAACAACAGAATGGGAAAGACTAGAGATCTCTTCAAGAAAATCAGAGATACCAAAGGAACATTTCATGCAAAGATGGGCTCGATAAAGGACAGAAATGGTATGGACCTAACAGAAGCAGTAGATATTAAGAAGAGATGGCAAGAATACACAGAAGAACTGTTCAAAAAAGATCTT
>NW_011494601.1:1431086-1433741 GCF_000754665.1 Bison bison bison
TCATGCGAAGAGTTGACTCATTGGAAAAGACTCTGATGCTGGGAGGGATTGGGGGCAGGAGGAGAAGGGGACGACAGAGGATGAGATGGCTGGATGGCATCACTGACTCGATGGACGTGAGTCTGAGTGAACTCCGGGAGTTGGTGATGGACAGGGAGGCCGGGCATGCTGGGATTCATGGGGTCGCAAAGAGTCGGACAGGACTGAGCGACTGATCTGATCTGATCTGATGCCTTTGTTGCTGTTACTTTGTTTCATACTGATTTTCCACCTTAGTTTTTCACAGCCCTTGTTTCAAGAATTTGAGGCCATTTCCCCAGAAGTAAGACGTCCTGGCTTGTTTATCCTTGATGCTTGAAGAGCTACTGGAGAACAGGCTTTGAAAATGCTTCTCAAATCTGCATGAGCTGGGATTCATAAAAGGGCATTTTTGATGATCCCACCAAGTTATCACACCAAGAACCATTCCCTGCAATCAACAATCACCCTTGACTAAATCATAGGAGCTTTATTCTGCATTCTCAAAGTTGGTTTCCTATGCGTTGAGGACCATTTCTAAAAATCAGGGGCGACCTCTGCCTTCTCCCTTGTTGAGTGCCTGCATCTAAGTTATCTAGGGCTTAGTCACAAGTTCCAGACTTTTCCTCAGCATTTCTTAGGTCACTATGTAAAATTAGACTCCTGGCAACCTTTCCTAATTCCCAAGATCATTTGACATATTAGACAAAACTGGAGTTATAACTGTTACCTAATTT
Organism: Bison bison bison; assembly: GCF_000754665.1. Lineage (NCBI taxonomy): Eukaryota > Metazoa > Chordata > Mammalia > Artiodactyla > Bovidae > Bison > Bison bison. The sequence goes on from NW_011494601.1 coordinate 1,431,842, forward strand.
AGGAGATAAGGGCTTCCCTGGTGGCTCAGAGGATAAAGCATCTGCCTGTAATGCAGGAGACCTGGGTTCGACACCTGGGTTGGGAAGATCCCCTGGAGAAGGAAATGTAAAGCCACTCCAGTATTCTTGCCTGGAGAATCCCATGGACAGAGGAGCCTGATGGGCTACAGTCCACGGGGTCACAAAGAGTCGGACACAACTGAGGGACTTCACTTTCTTTCTTTCACTTTCAATTTAGGAGATTAGGAAAGGAAGGAAAAGGAGAACAATAGCAGTTATTTCTAATAAGAGTTCGTTTTATTTTGTTCTTTTTCTTTATTTCTTCCCTTTTAATATCTTTTTTTTTTTTTTTAACAGAGACTAGACAACCAACAACTTTTAGCTACAAGGTGTTGGGTCCGATGTTGTCACTTCGCTGGAATTATTTCATCTAGCTCACTAAAAACTTTGTCAGATAGGCATTTTAATTGTCAAACTAAGGCTACATCAGTAAGGGAACTTGCCTAAAATCAGCAACAGATTGGCTGATTCAGAATTCAAATGTGGGTATCTAACTCCATAGCTAATATCCCTTCCTCCACCCCATTCTATCTCTCAAAAGTTTCATTTTTGTCAGTCTTCAATCAATACATAGATCATTGAAGGGCCAAATTAAGGAGGCAGCACATTGTAGAGAAAGCCCATAGTACCCATGCAATTCAGGAAGCCTGGGTTTTGCTTTTTCCTTCCACTAACCAGCTCTGTGACCTTGGACTGTTCATGTAGTTTGCTGGGCTCTCTCATTACATCTAGAAAATTTATTTCAATAACTGGATTATCGCTAAGGTCTTTTTAACTCTGGCATCCTATGATTCCTATATATAATTAGATGAAACTATTTGAATAAATTAATATACTGGAAATCAAGGCACAGTTCTTTTTACCTCTTCCCATAATATCCCTCCCTTGAAGAACTCAGTTTCCAGGCACTCGTGTTCTCATCATGACAGCCATTACTGCTTTGACAATGCCATTTCATTCACCTTTAGAATTTAAAAATCATCCACCATAAGCGCATTTCAAAAATCACTCACAGGCAAAGGTTAAAAAGTGGAGGCTACGTATAATGAATTTCTGAAGAGTATTCAGTCACCGATCCTTCTAATGCAGGCACTGCTTCTCAACAATAAAGGGACAAGAATAATTGGAAGCAGAGTCCTTAAAACACACACCTCATATTCATCCTTCATCTTTGCAGCAGTCCTATCGCAACTTAACAAGAGCCTTTTCACGCTTAAAGGAAACTCATTTAGCCTCTTCATTCAAGTTTGATCTTAAGAAGAGGAAACAATTAATAGCCATAGTGATGCCAACCAGAGCCCTCACTTGAGTTCCTCGTCACTAAGGTGTGTGGGTGCCCTCTGGGCCTCAGGCAAAGAAAAAAGAAATTCAGGACAGCTATCTTTCTTTCATCTGCCACACAGTCCCCACCATAAACGAAACCACTTTCAATTTTATTAACTTCTGTGGTATGAGCATCTGCTATCTCCATGTTCATTATCATTCCTGACAAACATTTTCAGAGAATATTGTTTCACAGTAGCTCTTGTAGCATTTCCTCTGAAGACACCTTTTGAAGAAATTGATGCTTCAAAAGGTGGAAGGACAAAATAAAACTTGAATGCAATAGAATTTGTATTAAACACATACACACGCAGTAACACCACTGTGTATATTTCACAGCCGTACTTATGAACACAGATTTGTTGAAACATATATGGAAGGGGAAATAGCAAACTGACAATTGTAGTTTCCTCTGAGGAGTGGGGTCAGTAGAAGGGACATGGTCTGAAATGTCAATGTTTTGCAAAGAATTTTTTTTTTTAATTTTTAACTGTAAATTAATTCGGTTTAGAGAAAA
>NW_011494601.1:1434130-1439182 GCF_000754665.1 Bison bison bison
GTGAAAGTGAAGCCGCTCAGTCGTGTCTGACTCCTAGCGACCCCATGGACTGCAACCTACCAGGCTCCTCCATCCATGGATTTTCCAGGCAAGAGTACTGGAGTGGGGTGCCATCGCCTTCTCCATCCCATATGATCTAGTAAAACATAAATAGGACAGATTCAGAATCTAACTTGGGCATATGTCAGGAATGATGCCCTTGTTCTCGCCCACTCTGTTCTTGGTCCTGTTCCCAAGTGGAGGACCTCCTGCTCACACAGCAGGTTTCCTACAAAGACCGTGCTGGAATTAATGAGGGTGGCCCCTGGCTTTTGCCTCTGACTCTCACTGCCTCTCTTCTACCACCTTTCAACAGGCCCACTGACCCGCTACTCCAACGTCAGTCTTTTCAGTCCTTCCGGACTCCATGAAATCCCCGTCACCACTTACTGTAAGGTAGTAGCCATTTCCCCAACTTCTTCTTCCAGTCTTAGAACTTTGTACATCCTTCCAACTCAGAATGTCAATATGGAAACAAGTATATGGTTAAAAAAATTTTTTTACAGTGCTCATCATAGCTAAGGGGGAAAATACTGAATACATTCCTTCTGAGGTCAGGAAGAAGATCAAGTTGTCCGTTATCACCAATTCTATTCAACATCATGCTGAAGTCATAGCCAGGACAGTAAGGCAAGAATAAAAAATTATACCATAAAGATTGAAAAGGAATAAATAAATCTGTCTTTATCCTAAATCATATTATGTTCTATGTTGAAAATTCAAATTAATCTAATTTATAGGTTAATTACTGAAATTAGAATTTGTCAGCAGTGATCATAGCTATGAAATCTGTCTAGAAAAACATTTGCTTTTCTATGTAACAATGCAGAAGATGTTGTAAATATTTTAAAAGGCACCATGTACATTAACATCAAAACTATGAAGCACCTAGGGAAAAATGTTAACACAATTTTGTAAGTCCAAGGAGAAAATTACAAACAGAAAATAAAAACATATATTATTTTTATGTGATCTATAAAGTAGTTGGAAGTATTGGATATTTAAAGGAAAGGTTTTGGAGGTGACAATGAAGATAGTATTCTTCAGATAACAGAAATATCATAGGCATCATCTACTTGTTGAAGCTGATGGATTTTTGCATGAGCATCTGCAAAATTTCAAATGGAAAAACAAATATAGCCTATTTACCTAAAACAGTTTGTGAATAATTAGTTTAAAATAATGAAAACCATGTATAAAATAAAATGATAAATCCAACAAAAGAAACAGCAAATACTACCACATTATTGTAGATTTGTCACCATATGGGGCAAACACTAATCAGTTGGGAATTGAGTAAACTGTAATTTAAACACAAATAACATAGCAAAAAACAAACCCCCAAACCCCAACTCTGAGCATGATTTCTAACCTCATCGTCAACGGAAGAGCTTCTACTGTAGGTTTATTAACAACATGAAACAAATTCCACACACATGTAACGTGCTGTGGAATAATAATCATAGACAGATACATAGACCGCAGAACTCCCCTTAATATATCTATCAGCAGTTCCTTTAGTCTTGCCTGACTAAAGCTGCCTCCAGGGTCCCTGATATAGTTGACTACTTTGTTATTTTGCAGCTGTTACTCTTTTTCTTTTCCAGTTGTCCTTTATGTGGAGCATCTTAAATATTCGTGGCCAGGTGTGGCTTTCTTTAAATAATCTAAGAAATGTAATGAGATGTCTTGTCCATTATAAAACTTTTCAACCTTGCAACAGTAGAGTGGCATTTTAATTATTTGAATATATATATTTCAAAGAGTCAGCACAAAAACCCAAACTCAGATGAGATGCCAAAGAATTTTTTCAAACAGTTGGTAAAAACCAAATATTGTAACTACAATAATTTTTAATAAAACAAGTGATAAATTAAAGAATAACACATGCGTGTGTGCTAAGTTGCTTCAGTCACGTCCAACTCTTTGAGACCCTAAGGACTATAGCCCACCAGGCTCCTCGGTCCACGGGATTCTCCAGGCAAGAATACTGGAGTGGGTTGCCATGCCCTCCTCCAGGGGATATTCCCGACCCAAGGACTGAACCCACATGTCCCGCAGCTCTTGCATTGCAGACAGATTCTTTACCACTGAGCCACCAGGGGAGCCTGAGTTAGATCCAAGTAATGGGTACCTCTTGTCAACTTTAAATTTATTTTAAAACGGCAAAAAGGAAATTTCGATAAAACATTGATGGGATATACAAAAAAGGTGATAAAGATGAATGAATAGGTCAATTAAAATTATTCTATCAAGAAGCAAATAGCTATAAAAAATTTTTTTTAGATTATGCCAGGAGCAGTATGGAGAAGGAAATGGCAACCCACTCCAGTATTCTTGCCTGGAAAATCCCATGAACAGAGAAGCCTGGCTAGCTATAGTCTATGGGGTTGCAGAGAATCAGACACGACTGAGCAACTGAGCACAGCACACAGAAGCAGTAAATGATTAGAGAAAGACATAAATTTTAAAGGTAAAAAACGGATTCTCGGACAACTTGAAAATGAAATTAATAAAAAGTCAAATATCACATTAAAAAGAATCAAATGGCTTGCCAATTTGACATGAAATACTACATCAACTAAAATAACAAAAACTAAATATATCATTACAACCTGGGCATCAGGAACAAGGCATGTCATTAATTTAAGGAATAGTCATGATTAGTCACTACCCAAGAAAATGTGAAATGTTCTGAAACTTTATAGCCTATACATAAAAGAAACTTGGAAAAGAATTTGCCAAATTTGACAGCAATCCTAAAAATGTACATGATATTACCATTAATAAGGTATAAAACTTAAACAAAATTTTCCAGGCCATCAATAATAAAATAAATTTGTATCATCCATGTTAGAGTGGGGACTAAATCATCTTTATGTTCCCTGTATAGAAAGTTACATTACAAAATCATTGTCATATAAAGAGGCTGTGAAAGCAGCCAAAAAATAATAGGGGGAAATGATTCTATTGAGTCAGACTTTTAATAATAAAATAACTTACTTTTCTGGATTTGGAGATGTTTATATTAATGTTTGTCAGCTTTTTAAATTTGGAATTTGTATGACTCCTTTGCTCTTACAAATGAGTATTCACTTTTGTACCTGATTATGTATTTTCATTGTAAATTTTTTTTCTCAGAATGAGCTACCTGCCCCAAATTGTGAAAGCATCAATTCTCACAAAACCAAGATCTACCTGTACCAACCCATGTGAGGTGAAAGTTAGAACTGTGAGTCCCAGTGAAGGTAGACATGTGCTTATAATTTCTCAGGATTTTTGTAAAGCCATCTCTGCTGGAAGCCAACACACAGGTCCTTGTAGTCCCTGGGAGCGGGGTTGACTCACTCCTAGTTAACCCTATCCCAAGGGATGACATTTCTGGGTTCCCCACTTTCTAGGTGATGGTCTCCTCTTAGACTCTCCAACCTGGATGGCTGTTGGATTCCTCTCTGTTTCACCCAGCGAGTTCCAAAAGCAAGTTCAGTGGAAGCACAGGGCAACAATCAGGACCTGTGGTGCTGTGCAGATCCCCCAGGTACCAAAAAATTGGTAATATTTTGATTTGGCAATCTCTTACCATCTTATTATTGCTACATGTTTAATATCTTTTGTCCAACATTTCTAGTTGTTTTCAGTAGAGTGGTCAGTTTGAATTATTAACAACCCATAGCTGGACACAGAACCTTATTTGCCCATCGTATGCTAGATTTAGAAAAGTCCTATATCCTCTCAGGCATATTCTTGCTTTAAAAAAAAAAGTTTTATTTAGATTACATATAAATTTTTTTTGGAATAAAAACACCCACAATTCTACTAAGCAAACAAAATGAGTGTCCTCATATATCATCCTAATTCTATGCTTTTTTCTACTTTTGAAATCACAGGCTAACATTTTGAATGATGCTTTCTTCTTTTGTCTTCGTTCTCAAGATTTTATCATAAGCATTTTCTCACATCATTAAAAATACTTGATGAACATTTTAGTTGATTGTACAATAAAAGTATATTGCTACTCTATACAGTAATAATGTTTTCAATTGAGGTAATTAAAGAATGAGATCTGAGAATATATAAAAGACACATATGCTTCACCTAGACGTTTCATTCTATGAAGTTCTACTCTGTGGGGAGATTCACTACAGACTGAAAGGCTTGTTAGGGAGCCTGGTTTGGGGCAACTCCTTCTCTCTCTTTCCTAACCCACCCACCTCCCCCCCACCACCAACACACACACACACACACACACACACACACACGCACACACACGCACCATGCTTATGTGCACATGAGCTTTGACAAGCCAGGACAGCTTTGAACTAAGCTGGTCCCAGTGGCCAGAGGAAATGAGTTTGCGATTTCTGATTAGCTGGATCTAGCCAGTTCAGCATCTGAACAAGTGCAAAGAAGTGGCCAGAACAACCAAAACTCAGTGTTTCCTCTTCTACTTCATGTGACATTGGCTGAGGACACCCAGTGGTAGTCAGATGGAGGGCAGCTGGTCTGGAAAGATCAAGACAGCTTCACTTTTTTCAAAATTTCCTGCAATATGTATTTTTTAATGTAGTGATACACGTTTGTATTTAGCAGAGTAAACACAGCACATGTGTTTCCCTCCCACATCCCATCAAAATGACAGCAAAGATGTACAGAAAGGAATTAACCTGTTATAGCTCTGGTAAGAAAATTGGAATCCATGAGTTGACTCAAGACATTCTGATGAATTTCTAAGGGCAAGAAAGGGGTGAGGAATGTGTCAGAGAACAGACAGCAGGGAGCTGATGCCTGAGACACACAGAGAAAGTCATCAGAGGGGTTCAGAAGCGATTCTCCAGGTACTACCTCCAAGTCTCTGATCAGTGATCAAGATAAATAGAAGAGGGCATATGGGATACCTGAGACTTATCTCCTGAACCCCACACACTGAGAGACTGGCAGCGGGTAATATCTGTTCCCAGGCTGAAGTCTACAATCACTTCTCTGATGAAATTACATGATGTGCCTGAAGAGAAC
>NW_011494601.1:1439282-1451169 GCF_000754665.1 Bison bison bison
GAAGAGAACCAGAGCCAGTGGGGATGTGAGTACCAAGGGGAAAACTCTGTTGCTTTGGCCACTGAAGAGTGGAGGAAGCCTGCCTACCTGCTCCTGGAACACAGACCCTAAAATAAAGCCTGCTGGTTGATACCCACAACACAGAAAGAGAGCTTCTTTCTGGTTAGCTATTGTCCCTTAACAAGTTAGCCCAGAATGTTGTGACTTAAAATATCAGCCATTTTATTATAGCTCATGATTGTTGCCTCAGTAATTCAGGCAGGGCTAAGCTGCACAATTTTTCTGCTCCGTGTGACACTGGCTGAAGGTACTTGGTAGTATTTACATAAAAGATGACTGGTCTGGAGGCGGCTTAACTCATGTTTGGCATAGCTGGAACTCTCCTGAGATAGTTCTCTGGAGCACCTACACGTAACCTGCCCAACTCTCAGAGTAGCTGGACTTCTTACATAGTCACTCAGGTACCCCAGAGAGTACGTTCCAAGAGACAGGAAAAGTCTCTTGAGGGTCAAGTCGAGGAACCAGTCCGTCATCACATTCATCATATTCTATTGATTAGGCAGTCAGAATCCATCCAGACTGAGGAGGGATACTAAACCTCACCTCTTATTCCAGTGGGGAAGGAGATAAAAATAAAATAAACCACTAAACAGATACTCTGTAAGAGAGTTATTTGAGTTCTAATGAAAAAGCAGTTAAAGGGGGTAGAGAGTATCAGAAAGTTGGGAGAATAGTATTTATATAGAGTAGTCCTGATTGTCCTCACTGTTTAGATGACTTTGGAGCAGGGACATTAAGGAAGTAAGGGGGCAGACATATGGATTTTGGCTTTTACTCTGAGCTCAGTAGGAAATCTTCAGAGGGTTTTCAGCAGAGGATTGATGTAGTCTGAGTTGAATTTTAAAGAGATACTTTTAGTGCTATGTGGGTAATACACTGAAGGGAAGTTGAATGGAGTATAGGGATACTAAGAAGCTCTTTTGATAATCTAGTCAAGAAATCACAATGGCTTGGACCAGATGACACAGCAGTGGACGTATTAAGTGGCCAATTTTGTAAAGTGATAGATACACCTAAAAGTATCTTGTTGCATTCCTGCACCTGTTCTAGCATGTGTGGGCATGGGTGTGGGTGTGTGTAAGCTTTCACACACTAACAAGCAGTTCTTGGACACCAGCAGGGTGTCTGAGAATTCAACTCTATTATGAAACCATCTAGCCAGAAATGGCATCAGATTCCACAAGCCAAGGGCTCACTCCCCCAGGACCAAACTCCATGTCAGAGGCCAATCACAAGCCCAGAATGTAACCTATACTTCTGACTGACTGGCTATAAAGCAGAGGTTTTCATGACCCTCTCCTTGGGTTTGAGTAATTTGCTAGAACAGCTCACAGAACTTAGGAAACCCATTTACTCAACAGATGACTAATTTATTACAAAAAGATATTAAAGATTATCAGTCAATGAAGAAGAGATGCAGAGGGCAAAGCCCCAAAAAAAGGTCCTCATGGAGCTTGGGGCCTGGCACCAGGGCATATATTAATAGAAACATTCTGGTTCACCCTCCCTGGAAGTTTCTGAACTGCATCTTTTTGGAGTCTTAAAGAAGCCTCATTACATAAGGCATGAGTGATTCATTCATTAGCCACTGGTGACTAAACCAATCTCCACTAAACCAATCTCCAGCCTCTGTCCTATCCCTGGAGGTCAGGGGAAAGTGACTAAAAGTTCCAACCCCCTAATCATATAGATGGTCCTTCTGGCAACCAGCCCCCACCCTTAAGTAGGGTCTACTAGTTGCCTCATAAACAGAAATAACAATATCTTTGTTGCATGCATCAGTTAGGATGAGAACTTCCGAGTTTAAGGAGCTTTATGCAACTATATATTTCTCATTATAAATCACAATATCTCAAAATATATCTGTGATGAATTAACTTTTTCATCTTATACATCAGGCTTTCCCAACAGCTCAAGTGATAAAGAATCCACCTGCAATACAGGAGAGGCAGGAGACTCGAGTTCGATCTGTGGGTCGGGAGGCTCCCCCACCAAAGGAAATGGCAACCCACTCCACTATTCTTGCTGGGATAATCCCATGGACAGAGGAGCCTGATGAGCTATGGTCTCAAAGAGTCAGACATGACTGTGCGATTGAGCACACACACAAAAACATATCTTATACCTCATCAGAAATCTGTAGTTTACAAATTATTGGTAAGAAAACAATAGTTATATTTCTTTTTATTGAAATACAACTTATGTACATGCAAGTCTTTAGTGAACTGTCCTATTAATTTTCACATATGTGTCTACTAATGTAACAGAATCCTCCCATCCCTCCCTGTCAATATTTCCCCAGAGATAACCCCTATTCTGACCTTTGTCACTATAGATTTGTCTGTTTCATGCACTTCATGTAAACATAATAATATAAAATATGTCATTTTTATCCCTGGCATATTTCACTTTATATTATGGCTGTAAGATTCATCCATGTTGTTCACATACACAGCGAGTTCATTCCTTTTCATTGAATATGGCATGATTTATTTATAAAGATATAGCTGAGAATATTTGCTGATGATTTGGAAATATGGTCTGAGAGAAAGGAATCATCTTTAGCCTGAGCTTCCAGAAGACTTGGAATTGCCAGAAGGAAGGCTGTAGAAAGCAATTATAGGTGTAGGGAATGGGGGAAAGTTCTGTTTGGGGCATGCTTTCTGTGAGATACCTGTTAGACATCTAGTGCAGAGACCAAGGGGGCTGTTGGATATGTTAATCTGAATTTATGAGAAAAATCTGAATTGAAGATCTCACTTTGGGAGTCATCAGCATAGGTAGATGTTATTTAAGACCTTGGGGCTGGATAAGATCTGTGAGAGCATGAGGGTTGCCATCCTGTAAAGTAAGTAGAGGACTGAGCTCAAAGCACTGTCAGGAGCTCAGGGAGGAGGATGAACGTGGAAAGGAGACTGAGAAGGTGTGTCTGATGAGGTAGGAAAAGAACCAAATGGTCTAAACTAAAACGTGAAATTTCATGGAGACAAGTGTGTCAATGGCTGCTAATAGGTCAGTAATATATGGGATGAGTTGACAAGAGCTGTCTCATGGGGAGCTGGAGAAAAAGCCTGAGTGGATTCATGTGGAGGCAACTGCTGGTTCCTACCCAATAGTCATGCCCCACTCTTCTTTAGTAACAAGAACTCTGGTTTTATTGGGGGTTTAGAGGCATCCAGTATACTGTCTAATCTTCCTTTCATCAAAGTATGACCATGTATAACAAATAAGTATAAGTGTGTGGTATTTCTGTGAAGTCAGCTGAAAGGGAGCTTATTCAGCCAGGAGGCATGCTTTGTATTCATCATCTCTGTATTGGTCAGATTTTTACTGTGATGGTTCTATGAAACAAACAACCCCAAAATATCTCAATGCCTTGCAACATTCTCTTTCATGATTCTGGATCAGCAGTTTGGCGGGCTTGGCTGAGCAAGGCTGCATTCTAGGCTTTGGGTCAGGGTCAGGGCAGCTTCAGTTCCAGGCCAAAAGGGAAATATGCTGTTCCCATGAGGGGGTGATGGAGCTTCAAGCAGTCTTGTGGAAATTTGCCACACCTCTTAGTGCTTCGGTTCAGGACCCAAAAGATCACTTCTACCCACTGCCCAAAGAACTTACATGATTGAGCCCAGAGTCAATGAAGAGGGTTATTATCTTTCCATCAGCTATGAACCATGGCAGGGGTGGGGAAGTATGAAAAATTATACACCAATAGTAACATCTACCACACGTCCTTTTATTCATTTTTTTGATGCACTAAAACCCAAAGTGATGGCTGGAGCCCCAGCAGCCTTTGTGGATCATGTGACATTGAAAGCCCCAAGCTAAGATGGTAGAGTAGAAAGACATGTCCCATCTGTCTGAGGACTCACCATTCCAACCATGAACAGGCTGAATCTGACCTTATTTTATTTTGATTACTTTTATGTTACATTCTCTTTTGTATGTAGCCAAGTGTAAAACTAATGGACACAAGTGTGTTTAAGTAAGAATGGGAGGTTTATGGACAATACCTGCAAAGAATTTTTCTATGCAGAGTAGAAGTGAGATCGAATAGTAAGTGAAAAGGCAAAGGGAGTTTTGCTTTTTTTTTTTTTTTTAAGTTGGAAAGTATGACCGGAAGCTATATGATGATGAGAAAATCCCAATAAAGGAAAAAGGAATTGATACAAGAAAGGGAAAATCACTGAAGTACTGTCCTTGAGTAAGCAAGAAGACCTTGACATGTTGGCACTTAGAGGTGATTCTGTTTGGTTTTAATTATGGGTCAATTTATACCTATTATATGGCCTAAACTATTTAAATTCCGTGAATTTTCCTGAGAGTTTCCCAGGCAACTCCATGTATTAAAAATGTCTGGCTTGACAGAAAACAGCAAAATTCTGTAAAGCAATTATTCTTCAATAAAAAATTAATTAATTAAAAAAAATGTCTTATTCATGTTTTTTATTTTGTGTAAATAGTAACTGAACTTTTCACAGATCCTAGTCCCACCCATTCCCACATTATTTTTCATTTTGAACTACAAAAGGAAGTAGAGAGAGGGTTTGTATTATTTGAAATTATATAAATGATCAAAGGATGGTTCAATAGTCTAAATTAAAAGAAATAACTCATTAAATGGCACAAATCATCTTGCAGATAAAAATATAAGACACAGAAAGCTGATAAAGCAAGTAAAGAAAAATCCTATTTTTTCTAAACTCCCTATTAAAATGGAATTTTTAAACCCACAGATGTTTAGAGGAGGTAAAAATACACTTCCTTGTTTGATGGAACTGCTACAATTCCAAATATATAAATCCACCCACAGCATTAATTAAAGTTTAACATTTTTTTCTCTCTCTGATGTGAGTAGCATAGTGTTTTTACCTGAATAAGGCACTGCTTTTCTTCCCTGCTCTGCCAGATAAGATGCAGAACTCTTTTAAATACCTATTTTTTTTCCCAGAGGGAGCAGCTTGGGGAGAAATCTCTAGAGTTCCATTTGAGACTTGTTAACTTTGAGATGTCTACTAGACATCCCAGTGGATTTGTTAAGTAACAAGTTGGTTATACAAGTCTGAAGTCCAGGAAAACGGTCTGAGCTAGAGATAACATGCTTGGAGTCATCGGTATTTAGTATATTTAAAGACATGGCACTCAATAAGATTATCTAGGGATTTACTGTATATAGAGGAAGAAATACAGATCCTTAGACTAAGCCCCAGTGTGTAACATTTATAGGTTAGGAAAATAAGAAAAAAATTAGCAAAAGAGACTGAGAAGGAGCAGCTGGTGAGGTGGAAGGAAAACAGGAAGAGTGCTCTCCTGAAGGTGAGAGAGTGTCTAAGAGATTTATCTATATTGACTAATAAGGTGAAAATGGAGATGTGACATTAGGTTGTGCAAATGACATTAGAGGTCATGCAGTTCAGTCAGTTCAGTTGCTCAGTCGTGTCCAACTCTTTGCGACCCCATGAAACACAGGACAACAGGCCTCCCAGTCCATCACCAACTCCCAAACTTTACCCAAACTCATGTCCACTGAGTTGGTGATGCCATCCAGCCATCTCATCCTCTGTCGTCCCCTTCTCCTCCTGCCCCCAATCCCTCCCAGCATCAGGGTCTTTTCCAATAAGTCAGCTCTCCGCATCAAGTGGCCAAAGTATTGGAGTTTCAGCTTCAGCATCAGTCCTTCCAATGAACACCCAGGACTGATCTCCTTCAGAATGGACTGGTTGGATCTCCTTGCAGTCCAAGGGACTCTCAAGAGGCTTCTCCAACACCACAGTTCAAAAGCATTAGTGATCTTGATAAGAGTGCTTAGAGTGAAGAGTAGGAGGAGCATTTGTTTGGAGTGGATTCAAGAGAAAATTCAAGAGAAATTAGAGACAACAGGAATAGACAACTCTTTCTGGAGTTTTGCTCCCAATAGCAAGAGAAAGAAAGCAGGTGATGAGGTCATAGTGATTTGTTTGTAAGTTGAGAGAAATACCACTTAAGGGAATAACCCATACAAGAGGGGAAAGCTGATGATGCAGGAGAGAGATGGAAACTTAGAGGGATATAAGTCAGACAGAATGGGGTCTGTCACACAAGAAGAAATCTTGGAGTTAGCTGGTAACATTGACAGTTCATCCCGAAGGGAAAAAAATGTTAGAATATATAAACACCAATGCAATTTGGAGTTGGATATGATAGTGGGAATTGATGAAACACTTTCTGATTTATTCACCTTCCTTGGTATTATCAGCTAAGTGAGAATGGAAAGAAAATATGAGAGGTTTCAGGAGAGTAGGAAAGTGAAAAATATCCACCTGGATAGTAGGAAAGAAAATAAACCTGGAAAATATGATGTGATTACCTGGCAGCTTTAAAGGTCCTCTCGAGGTTATTGATCATCAGTGTAAGGGGCGGGAGCCATCAGCATAGTTGTATGGTTTACTACAGTCATTTTCAGTCATGGATCCAGGTCTGGAAGGAGTTTCATCAGTGATTTCCCCAAGCAGTATGACCAGCTGAAAAAGGTCAAGAGAGTTGTGTGCAAGGAAATGATTAAAATGATTGACCATAGAATTTAGGCTGAGGTCTCAAGGGAGAGGAAGACTTCAGGTAGGGAGGATGGAGAATGTAAAGGTGGTAACATCGTGGGTTGAAGATCCAAGTGAGACTAAAGAGACTGAAGTCAGGTACTAAAAGAGATGAACAGGAATGACAGCAAAAGAGTTATAGAGTACGTGACACTGACATTTTGGAAGAGACACGGTTTCAGAATAAAAGCATGACTTCCCATGAAAGCAAGTGCTGAGGCAGGGTAAAGGGCAAGATCACTAAGGGAAAGAATGTGGAACCTCATGCCAGGGGATTGGAAGGACCATCTGACTCTACCTGTAAATCACTAAGACTTAAAATAGCAGAATGCTGGCAAGAATGACAGGGAACGGAAAGCCAGCACCTTCGTTGAAGACCACTGGTCAGCCTCCTCACTGCAGTGAGGATGAGCACTCATTGACTAATCTCATGACACGATAAGCACAGCTCAGGGGTTTTTTGGAAGAAGCTGGGAGGATGGTAGCAAATGCAAAGAGGAGCAGAAAGTGCATTTCCCCACCTATTAGAGGTATTTTGGGAGGGCCTTAGCCTAAAGCGAAGTATAGGCTTCAGTTGTATGTAACACGAACATTTTGGTATAGGTAGGTGCTGAGAATGGATTGAAAGACAGCAAAGGGTAGAAGTAGAATAAGTTAGGAGGCTACTACAGTAATGTAGGCAAAAGATGATGGAGACTTTTCCCAAGAAGATAGCAATAAAGGTGTGAAGATACAGTCAGAGACTGAATATTTTTAAATATACCATATTTCATTGCACCACTGCTTTTAAGATGCTCCACTATTTCAGGGGCTTCCCTGGTGGCTCAGATGGTAAAGAATCTAGCTGCAATGTGAGAGACCCAGGTTCGATCTCTGGGTCGGGAAGATCCCGGGGAGAAGGGAACAGCTACCCACTCCAGTATTCTCACCTGGAGAATTCCATGGACAGAGGAGCCTGGTGGGCTACAGTCTATGGGGTTGTAAATATTTGGACACAACTGAGCAACTAACACTTCACACAATTTCATGTACCACTAAGAAAAAAAGCAATGCTGCCAATTAAACAGTGGTAACTTTTTTGTGATTTCAATTTTAAGATGCATCCAAATTTCAGAGATGTTAAAATATTGAAATGTACATCTGTGAATGGATGAAATGTATTGTTACACCAGTTGAATGTACTACTGTATTCAGGAAGAAACTCTTTTCCATAAAATGTAAGAATTAAGCAAACTGAGTGTTTGGCATCTTAGAGGACTTGCTACAGAAACTCCCTAACAGCTGCTTGAGGAAAAGCAAGACTGTGCCCCTGTTAGATGCCCTTCACTGGACAGTTTTGCCACCTGTTTACTAATTGGCTCCTGTCAGAGAATACCCCATGTTCCTTGGTACATCTAATTAAGAGCCACACATCAATTTACTTATCATTTGTGTCTCTATATAGTACTTGTTATTTCTAGTTAATGGTTCATGTCTGATCGTTGTGAGAAGGTAGTTCAGACTCATTCAGGCTGCAGATTTATCCCTATCACTGATGAATATTCCATTATGGCCACAGGAAGTAAAAAGCAAAACAGCAATCTGTGTTAAGTCAGAAGTCTTATGTTTGTAAGTCCTTCTTCTCCCGTGTCAAATCAAACCAGCCTATCTTCCTTGTTGGTTCATAACCCTGACTGCACATTAGAAACCCTTCAGGGTGCTTCTTAAAAATGCTTATTCCTGGACCATAGCCCAGACCAATTAGATCAGAATCATTGGAGGTGAGCTCCAGGCATCCACATTTTTTAGAAAAATGTAAGTGATTCAAATATCCCACCACCATTGCAGGCCATGGGTGTTTGGCAGTCTCTTCATTAATAAGTAATAAACTTTGATGAGCTCAGATCAAGTTGTCTAAGAAATATTGCTTTAACAATATAAGCTATGTCATGGAGTATAGCAGGCATCACAAATTAATATGGAATGATGTGGAAAGTTAGTGTGTCACCAATGAAAAATAAAATTGTAGACAGTATTATCTTAATTGAAATAAGTCGTGTCTACGTATTTTTGTGTGCATGTATGTTTAATTAATATCCACAGATCAATTTACCTATTATTTTCTTCTCCATATATTGCTTGTTATTTCCAGTTATGAATCATATTCATATCTGACCATTATTGAAATATTATTCTGAGTTGAACATAATGCAATTTTAACCCTATCACTGATGCATATGACATACACACACACTGATACATATATACACGTACAGATGTATCTATACACACAAATAACACTCATACACATATATGAGTGATGAAGTAGTAAAAAAAAGTTTTCAGTTTTAAATACTCAAGATTACAGGAGTTTTTAGGTTTTTTCCTTCTTTTGGCCTCACTTTTTTGCAATGCAAATGTATTTGCTTTGTAACGAAGCTCATTCAGAAACAATACCCTTACCTATTCATTGGAGAATTCATAAAAGTATAAGTGTGTGCTTAGTCGCTCAGTCATGTCCCACTCTTCGTGATCCCATGGACTGTAACCTGCCAGGCTCCTCTGTCCATGTGATTGCCCAGGCAAAAATGCTGAAGTGGGCTGCCATCTCCTTCCTAGGGTATAATATGTAGGTGTGTGCTAGGTCGCTTCAGTTGTGTCCAACTCTTTGTGACCGTATGGGCTGCAGCCCACCAGGATTCTCTGTCCATGGGATTCTCCAGGCAAGAATACAAGAATGGGTTGCCATTTCCTCCTCCAGGGAATCTTCCCAACCCAAGGATAGAATCTGTATCTCTTATGTCGCCTGCATTGGCAGGCATGTTCTTTACCGCTAGCATCACCTAGAAGTCCCAAAATCATAAGTAAGAAAATTTAATTGGCTCCTGAATCCACCAGCCAGAAAAAACCATTTTGGTTCATGCTTTCCAAAAAATGTTTTTTCTTTATATGAAAGTGTGTGTAAGTATGTGTGTATATACAGAATTATGCTTATCACACTGAAAAAAATTTTTAACCTTTTTGTTCTCTTAATAAAAGATTTTCCCATGTCATTAAGAATTCTCACAAAACATATTTTGTAATGAACTACACGCATTTTGCCAAAAGACTGAGGAATACATGCAGTATTGCTAGGCCTTAAGCCATAAAAACAAAACAAGCCACTAGAGTTTGGGAGGTTAGAGAGCTGTGGGAATTAGCAAGCAATACTGTGTTGAGTGTCCTCTGCAAGGCTCTTTCAAGGACTTGAGCAAGGAGGGCTGCAAAGCCGGTGTCATTGACATTTGTGAATTGTAGTCCTGTCTCTTTCACCATATCATTACAATGAAATCTGAGTTAATTTAGCAAAGTGAGATGGGCTAATGACAAGAGATTAAGATATGTGAAGCTAACTTAGGTTATCAAGATGCATTCATTTCTAAGGCATTTCCAAGGCCAGGATACTTATAAATGAGAATAGCATCATACCTGGTCATTGGCACCCATGAAAATTAAGAAAATCACCAATAAATTCAGCAAATATGTACTATATTGAGGGGTGAGGGGTGAGAAGCAAGACCTTTTACTAGTGCCATGCACTGGTCAATGTAAATATTTTTTTCTACCCCAGATTTTCCCTTATTAACCAATTTCTCAGCCATAGACCAGCATCATGATGATACAAAGCATAAATTTACTATGGGTCATCTGTTATTAGTATATGATTTTCTGCTATCATGGCAGTGGAGGCTCTTTGTGAAAAAAACCCTGAACAAGATAGGATTGAGATTCCAGAAACAAAGAGAAAGGAATAGGAGTGGAAATGTGTACTGAGGCAGATGGGGTAAGAAACAGACTACAGTAAAATAAGATGTATTATTCAAGAAAATTCCAGAGATCGAGAGTGAAATCCTTATGAATTTCTAAATTACAGTGCTACATAAACTCTTAAAGAGAAGGCATCTGGCTAGACTGAGGATTTTTTCCCTTGATATGAGAAGTTTCATTTCCCAATTACATCTCAATGGGAGACTTGTTGTAATTGGGTTTTAAGTTCACAGATGGTGGAGTCTGAAAAACTGTCACAAGTTGACCGACGCTAACAAAACTGAAAATCTCTAGCCTTTCTTTCTTTCCCACTCCATTCTCTCTGCCCTCTTTCTTTCTCCCCTGACACCAAATCTCTGCCAATGTTTGGAAGCAAAATGTGAATCAGAGTTTCAAGACAACACTGAGCTCTGTTGGTGCTTCTTTTCCTCGGCTAGAAGGACTTACAAGAACAATAGCGGTTAACCTGCTATGTGCCACAGCACTCGGACTGAGGATTGTGATCATGTATGTGTTGCATTACTATGGCCAACTGATACATTTTTCACACTAAATATCATGCATTTTGGCACTATATTCTTTTGTTCTTTATGGCTCTTCAGGAGCTTAGAAGGAAGAGACTTATAAAGGATGTAGGATTTAAATAATGCAGCTAAGAGAGCATGAGGTAAAGGATGCCCCACTATTCCTGAAGACACCCATCCACCTGCCACGCCCCCATGGAAGTCTAGCTGAGACTGGGGAGAAAAAGGAATAAAGAGTGAAATATTTTAATACACATTTGGGAACTCTACAGATCTTTCTGAGGAAACAAATCACCATGGAAAAGGGGTACTTATCATCATTTTTTTTTCCTTTTATTTATTTTTTACTTAGAAGATAATTGCTTTACAATATTGTGTTGGTTTCAGCCATCAGTTCAGCTCAGTCGCTCAGTCGTGTCTGACTCTTTGCAACCCCATGAAACACAGCACGCCAGGCCTCCCTGTCCATCACCAACTCCCGGAGTCCACCCAGACTCACGTCCTTCGAGTCGGTGATGCCATCCAACCATCTCATCCTCTGTTTTCCCCTTCTCCTCCTGCCCCCAATCCCTCCTAGCATCAGGGTCTCTTCCACTGAGTCAACTCTTCGCATGAGGTGGCCAAAGTATTGGAGTTTCAGCTTCAGCATCAGTCCTTCCAATGAACACCCAGGACTGATCTCCTTTAGAACGGACTGGTTGGATCTCCTTGCAGTCCAAGGGACTCTCAAGAGTCTTCTCCAACACCACAGTTCAAAAGCATCAATTCTTTGGCACTCAGCCTTCTTCACAGTCCAACTCTCACATCCATACATGACCACAGGAAAAACCATAGCCTTGACTAGACGGACCTTTGTTGGCAAAATAATATCTCTGCTTTTGAATATGCTATCTAGGTTGGTCATAACTTTCCTTCCAAGGAGTAAGCGTCTTTTAATTTCATGGCTGC
>NW_011494601.1:1451269-1460814 GCF_000754665.1 Bison bison bison
TTTAATTTCATGGCTGCAATCACCATCTGCAGTGATTTTGGAGCCCCAAAAAATAAAGTCTGACACTGTTTCCACTGTTTCCCCATCTATTTGCCATGAAGTGATGGGACCGGATGCCATGATCTTAGTTTCAGCCATACATCAACATACATCAGCCATAAGTATACATATGTCCCAAGCTCAAAGGTGGAGTTTGTTACATGTCTAGCAAAGTGGCTGTTGGGTTATACTATCTTTGGGAAATTTTATAAGTCTATTGACTGAATTTGTTCAGACAACATAGCTGAGAGTTCTTTAAGATTAGGAATAAAATACTTGGCTTCTTGATTTAGTGTACAAAGTGACACTGAAATAATTGACTTAATATTTTTGGTCGTATTTTAGTAGGATTTCATAGCACCCTGAAAAAAATTAGCTTGAAAGTCTATCCCCAGTAGCATTGTTTTCAGATGGGTATAGAAAAAGTAATAAGGGTATGAAAGTGTTTTAATGAAAGCTCACACTGTAAATTTCTGACACTCTTCCAGTCCTTTCTTTGAGAGGACGACTTTCGCTTCTCCATTGTGGACCCTTCTGTAAAGCACACTTTTTTTTCGTTGGGTCTTAGCTGAGCATGTCTTATCTCAATTTAACTCTGCTTCTAAACTGGCTACAGATGTATTTCTGAGCATCCTTATTCTACCCTCCTATTATCATTTCATAATTTTCAAAAGATTAAGTGTAGTTTCACATCCACCCATGTATACTGAACTCATCAACTGTCTCTTTGGAAGAATGAAAGCTGTGTGCTAGCTATTCTAGTAGATACTCATCTTGTCTAATAAATTGTTAAAAATGAATAATGGCCATGATTTATAGAAATTATCCTCTTAAGATAAAGGCTGTTTGTTCAGCATAACTTGGCTGGAGGGAAGGGGTAGGATTGAGCCACCTTAGTATTAGATTTTCCCTTATGATTTTTCTTTTTTTAATTTTAAATTAATTTATTTTAATTGGAGGATAATTACTTTACAATATTGTAGTGGGTTTTGCCATACATTGACATGAATCAGCCACGGGTGTACATGTGTTCCCCATCCTGAACCCCCCCTCCCATCTCCCTCCCCATCCCATCCCTCAGGGTCATCCCTGTGCACCAGCCCTGAGCACCCAACTTAAAATAATCAACAAAATCTTCCTGGTCTAGTTGTTTTATTCCAGAAGACTATATTTCAATAGGTAAAAGGCAACTTAGTAACAAGTGAATTATTCACATTCACCAGATCAACCTATTTTGAACATTCTTTTATGTTTACCCATTATTACAGTACATAAGAAAATATCAGATATTCCAAATTACATTTCTAAAATTATACAGAACACTTGTTCTGCATTTGTTTTCTTCCAGCATTTTTCAGCATGACTCAAAATCACATGCTTCTGGTTAACATTTTTCTCGTTAATGTCTTTGAAGATTTTCCTGGAAATAGTGCCTGCAAATGTCTTTATTCCTGGCCTTTGACCTCTAGGATTAAATTTCAGACACTAACTTTTCTTTGTAGAATAATTAATGTGGTATTTGGCAAAACACTTCTAATAACAAGTAGATCAAATATTTCCTAAATAGTAAATAGGAAGTAATATTATGAGGGAAAGAAAGCTCGGTGCAATTAAATTGCAAACCTTGTATATGCTCTAGAACATGCACTAGGTCTTTTTTACATTTTCCTCAACCACTCACAATCTCACATGCTCTTGGAAGTTAATAAATATTCATCAATGATTGATGATGTTGAGCACACTCTACTCAGAGTCTAATACCCGCAGATATTTATCAAGCAGCCAACATCAGTGAAATTTTCATCACATTGCTCAACTGGGTTCCCTGCCTCCAGGATCTCCATGCTGCAATCTACCCTGTGGCCTAACACTAAATTAATCTTTCTGAAGCTCTACTTTTATCATATCAGTCCCTTGTTAAAAATATATAATGTATGGTGGTACTTAGTCACTCGGTTGTGTCCACTCTTTGCAACCCCATGGACTACTGCCAATGGGATTTCCCAGGCAAGGATACTGGGAAACACTGGAAAGGGGTAGCCATTCTCTTTTCCAGGGGAACATCCTGACCCAGGGATTGAACCTGAGTATTCTGCATTTCAGGCAGATTCTTTACCACCTGAGCCACCAGGGAAGCCTCAAAGTATGTTGTTGTTGTTCAGCCACTAAATCGAGTCCAATTCTTTGCGACCCCATGAACTTCAGCAAGCCAGGCTTTCCTGTCCTTCACTGTCTCCTGGAGTTTGCTCAAACTCATGTCCATTGAGTCAGTGATGCCATCCAACCATCTCATCCTCTGTCGCCCCCTTTTCGCCTCTTGCCTTCAGTCTTTCCCAGCATCATCAGGTGGTCAATGTATTAGAGTTTCAGCTTCAACATCAGTCCTTCCAAAGCATATTCAGGGTTGATTTCCTTTAGGATTGCCTGGTTGGATCTCCTTGCTGTCCAAGGGACTCTCAAGAGTCTTCTCCAGCACCACAGTTTGAAAGCATCAGTTCTTCAGCGCTGTCTCTTTGTCAATTGAACTATATCCACACTACTTAATATTAGTGAACAAAACTTTCATTTTTCTGGCCCCACCTCTTGCCAACCACCTCTCACCAACCTCTCCTAGCCTCTCAACTCCACACAGTAGCCATACTCAATGCTGTCAAGTCTCCAGGTTTATCACATGGGTCAAGCATGCTCTATCCTTTTTCCAGGCCTTTGCTCCAGCCATCCATTGCTTTGAACAGCCCCTACCCAACTCCATCCCTTGGTCCCCTTTGCCTAGATAATTTCTGTTAATCCTGCAAATTTCATCTTTAATATTTCTTACTCCTTGGGAAGTGTCAGGGAAGAGGAAATTTCCTCCACTCCCCCTCTTGTGGTGGGGCTAATATTAAATAATAAAATTGACCCAAGACACGTTAACAGGAGAAAAACAAATTTTAATTCATGTACACAGAAGTCTCATAGAAATCTGAGACCTAAGAATTGGCCAATGCAGGCAGCTTTTATACTTTTTAGACCAAGAAACAATACATTTGGGAGGAATTGGCTGGACAAAGAAACCTAGATTTAGCGTATTCAATTAGTGAAGAATCTAAAAGAGTTTGGGCTTCAGGCAGTAAATTAAAGAAGTAGCAAGGTTTGTTTCTACAGGCTTCTCTGCCCAAATCCCTTATCTCTGGTGATAAGCATGTCCTTCTACCACCAGATGCAGGGAGTGCACCTTTCACAGGATAGATTCATCTCCTGCTTTTAGGGAGACAAAAAGGAGGGTCAAGTGTCCTTTTTGCATTGGCCATTTGTTAATTCTTTACTTCAAAATAAACAATATGACATCATGGCATAGCTGGGGGCAGTCTGCCCCCAACAGAAAGCATGCCTTTACCTACTAGGCTGGTTGGGATGTCTCTGCTTATGCTTCCCTACATCTGTACTCCCCTGCCTGAAGTGGATCGAAGGGTGACTCCTCAAAGAGATCAGATCCTGTTCTCTAGAACCTATAAGGCTCACCTTGTAAGCAAAAATGTTCTTTGCAAATGTGATTACCTTAAGGGGGCTTTCCTGGTGACACAAATGGTAAATAAAGATCTGCCTGCAATAAAGGACACCCAGGTGCAATCCCTGGGTCAGGAAGACCTCCTGGAGAAGGGAATGGCTACCCACTCCAGTATTTTTGCCTGGAGAATTCCATGGTCAGAGGAACCTGGTGGTCTACATTCCATGGGGTCGCAAAGAGCCAGACATGACTGAGCCATTGTCATCATCATCATCATTTACATTAAGGATCTTCAGAGAGAGAGATTGTCCCAAATTATCTAGGAGGGCCCTAAATGCAATCAAAAATCTAAGAGGAAGGCAGAAGGCAGTCTCACACATTAAAAGAGTAAAAGGTGGTGTGAGAAGAGGGAAAAAACAAATTCTCCCCTCAAGCCTCTGGAGGGCCTACAACCTTACAACACCTGGACTTCAGCCCAGTGAAGCTGACTGCTGACTTCTGGCCTCCAGAACCATAAGAGAACACATTTCTATAAAGTCACCAAATTTGTGGTAATTGGTTGCAGCAGCCTTGAGAAACTAATACACTATAATAGTTCTATCAGTCAGGGGTCCATCAGACAAGAGATGACAGTTGTCATTGGCCAATTGTCAAACTAGCCAATAAGCTATATAAAGGGATAGTGTAATAACACAGGGCTAATGATAATAAGGTCCTTATCGTTCCTGAGAGGCCAAGGGAAAGGAGCAGTTTCCAGAACTCAACAAATAGCTGATCGGAGGGGGGTCCCCAGTGAAAGCCTTCAGTAGGAGAGCCAGTCAATTTAAAGTGACCCAGCAGAGAGAAAACCAGGGGAACAAATATTCCAGCTTCTCCATCTCTCCACCCTCTGATCGTCCTCTTTTTTTGGCTACACCTAGAAACAAAGGGTAAGGGAGTTTTGTCATACATTCCACAAAGTCAGAGCAAAAAGCCAAGTGGAAGATGGTGGTAGGGGAATTGTCCTGTTCAATAGCAATGACTCTTTTAATTCTCTGACTCCCTCCCTCTGCTTTAAATGCCAGCAACTACTTCATCTCTCCTCTTTATTATGAATTCAAGTGCCTGACCTGGAATTTATAAAATATTTAGCAGATATAATTAATTAATAAAACAACACCCCATAGAAGGATTAGAGACCCTTCACAACTGGGATCTAGTCTTTTTTTTGGGGGGTGGGGATCTAGTCTTCTATTTCCAGTTTCATTTCCCACTATTTACACCTTTACGAACGTCTGCTGGAGGCCAGACGGACTAAGAAATAGCAACAAAGCTGCTTCATCCTCACCCACTACCACACCTCTGCTTAGGCCTACTCCTCTTCCTAAGCCATCCTCACCACCTCTACTGAATGTTGTCTTTCTCTGAAGGCTATCTTTTAGGCTACCTCCTCCATGATGTCTGTCAGGATCACCAGTTGAAAACAGTCCCCTCCTTCTTGGCACTTTTCAGCTCTTGCGTGTATCTCCCTTGTAGCTGTAACTTTTTATAGCTGTGTTCTGTTATAGCTGTGTACACATGTCATAACTTAACTTGAAGACCATAATTTCCTTGAGAGCTGCCTCTTCATCTCATAAAATGATACATTCTAAACAGGAGTTAGCTAGGGACTTTTTAAGATTTATTTATTTTATTTTTTGACTGTGGTGGGTCTTCAGTGCTGGACATGGGCTTTCTGTAGTTGTGGTGCTCAGGCTTCTCCCTGCGGTGACTTTTCTTGTGATGGAGCACAGGCTGTAGCCACACCAGCTTCAGTATTTTGGTGCACAGGCTTAGTTGCTCTGAGGCATGTGGGATCTTCCCAGACCAGGGGTCGAACCAGTGTCCCTTGCATTGCAAGGCAGATTCTTAACCACTGGACCACCAGGGAAGCCCCTAGTCAGTGACTTTTTAAAATAAATGCAGAAAAACTTTATTGAATAAGTAAATTAACTGTAAATGCTTGTCAATTAGCATATTTCATGGTCACTAGTTACCCTAGTCTCTCCCCTTGCCTTCCCTACTGAAAGCTGAAAGAAACCCCTTGGAATGTCAACTTTATCTCTTTTCATAATAGCAATTTCCTCATTTAATAAGTTTCACAAGGAAAGAGCCTTGTGAACAAAGTTTAGGTCCCCACTAACTTCATGAAGTTAGCCATTCACTGTATCGTACTATGAAGCATCTTTGGAAAGGATTTGCCCCCCGAGGTGATAGGCGTTAGTAACAAATCTTCAGGAATCCTGGCATTTCTGAAGTTTGTCTTGAGGTGTGAATTTACCAGACTTGGCATTCCTCAGAACGCAGAGCAAATTAAAACTTACTCTTGATTTTAATGTAACCGCTTATAAAAAGGGAAAAATAGAAAGAAAGCAGCTATTAGGATTCATACAAGTGGCATTCACACTCACCAAGTACTATGACATTTTTATAAAAGTCATATTAGAGAAACAAATACTAAATTCAAGAAAGTTAAAATGATATATTCTGCTGCAAAATTCTATACCTCTTAACATCAGAATAAACATTTAAAACAATCCTTATTCATGATCACCAGAAATCTTTAGGGACATTTATGAGAGTTCATGAAATTTATTGTCCCATTTCACTACAGTATCACCAAAAAAAGAATATAGAGCCGAGTATATCTCCCCAAGGACTATTATAAGGGATGGTATGAAAACCTAACATATTGATTTTATCACTGTCAGAAACACATACTTTCATACGTAAAAGCAATGTTGTTCAATAACTATATTTTGCAAATGACTGCAGCACTATAACCACATCCCAGAAAGACTCATGTGAAAGTCTTTGGAAATATTTAAGCTCTTTAATATTTGAATTGCTTCTAAATGTTTATCTCCATTGTTTTTCTTCCAAAACCTACCAAGCTTACATCATTGCAATGCATAAGTCAATATTTGCATATGGATGT
The DNA here is from genome assembly GCF_000754665.1 of Bison bison bison. Classification (NCBI taxonomy): domain Eukaryota; kingdom Metazoa; phylum Chordata; class Mammalia; order Artiodactyla; family Bovidae; genus Bison; species Bison bison. The sequence continues at coordinate 1,457,752 of NW_011494601.1, forward strand.
GGGTAAACACAGCTTTGCAATAGATTCATTTAGATGCAATGGGCAGAATAAAATATATATTTTCTAAAAGAATAGCTCCTCTTGGCTAATCACATACGGCTCAAAAGCAACTGAATGCTCAATGTTTCACAGCTATTTAAACCAGTGGGAACTTAATAGCTAAATTCTGAAGGAAGAATACAAAGTATTGGAGAAAGAAGAACCCTGTGCGTTACTCAGAAATGAAACAGCTTCCCATTCTTTCAACGTGGAGATACCACACATTCAGCTTTTCAAGATCCTGTACAAGCAACATTACAAACGGGGACCTTTAGAACCAGTGGCCAGAGCATCTTTGGGTTCTGACATAACTTAGGACAGAACTGATACTGACTGGTAGTAATAAGTCAGCTTATCAAGTTAACTGCACCAGAAGGCATACAGAGACACTCCAAACGCATATCAAGGAGCATTTTTGTCTCAGATATATATGTTATATAACCCTCCTTACCCTACATTGGTTATGGAACAAATGGGTCCTCTATATTTTGTAAACTATCCTAAATTTCTAAAATAAAGCCTTCAATCTTTCTTTAGAGGATTCAATATTGCTTTCTACATTTAAATACCAAAACATAATCTTAGCTACCATGCCCATGAATGATACAAGGGACTAGCAGAGATGCTCTAGAACAATTAACTTGATAAAGGGAATGAGCCAAAGGAGCACTTATGTTTCAGGTTCAAGCCTTGGCATCTTAAAATAAAGTCAAGCCCTTAGCAGCAAAGAGAGGAAGAGATTTCCAGTATTTCCTGCTTGCCCCCATATTTGCCTCCTTTTTGTGTTAATATGAAACTTTAGGATGTGCTCTCAGGCACGAGAAACAAATGCTGAATCAGAAGTCAATTCCACACTCAGGAGCTCCCTAGCCTCCTAGTTGAAACAGCACACGAGCATTAAAAGTTACAAATTTTCATTCAGTGGAGAGATGCGGTTCCAGATCCAGAGTGATCAGACAATGCTTCCTGGAGGTGGCATCGAGTTAGGACTGGGGACATGGGTAGTACTAGGGGCTCATGGACATAAGAAAAGATTGCTATGCATTGCGAAATGACTACCGAGCTTCTCTGCTTCCTTGTTCCCATGTCAATAAGCTGAGCACGCTCATAAAAATGGTTTGTCCATTCCTCCTCCTGAATGTTAGTATTTGGCTCAGTGGTTTCCTAGTCAGTTGCGCTGAAATCTCTGTGGTCCAAATGCGGCTACGTACTCACTCCCATTGTCGCTCTAAGTGGCGCAGTTGTGCACGTGTCTTTTGGTGTCTGTTACTCCCTCCTGCACCCTTGCTCAGTCAGTCACCTGTTCATAGTTTGCTTCCTCGCACTCACTGGTGGCTCCTCTGCTGTTGTGTTTACAGTCTGCGTTTTGGGTGATCACTTGGGATTACCAAACATTTATAAAAGAAAAATTATCAATAAATATTTTAAAATTCTAAATTGAAAAGAAATACACCCACATACATGACAAGGATAGACAAGTATCTATTAAGCAATCAAGATGATATACCACATTTAAAAAACCAATAGATAAAAATCATACGATCATTTCATGAGAAAAAGCTTAGAAAAAGCTTTCAACAAAATTCGATACTGATTTTATGATTTAAAACTCTGAACAAAGTTAATATAGAATGAACAGTACTTCAGTTCAGTTGCTCAGTCGTGTTCAACTCTTTGCGACCCCATGAATCGCAGCACGCCAGGCCTCCCTGTCCATCACCAACTCCAGGAGTTCACTCAGACTCACGTCCATCGAGTCAGTGATGCCATCCAGCCATCTCATCCTCTGTCGTCCCCTTCTCCTCCTGCCCCCAATCCCTCCCAGCATCAGAGTCTTTTCCAATCAGTCAACTCTTCGCATGAGGTGGCCAAAGTACTGGAGTTTCAGCTTTAGCATCATTCCTTCCAAAGAAATCCCAGGGCTGATCTCCTTCAGAATGGACTGGTTGGATCTCCTTGCAGTCCAAGGGACTCTCAAGAGTCTTCTCCAACACCACAGTTCAAAAGCATCAATTTTTCGGCATTCAGCTTTCTTCACAGTCCAACTCTCACATCCATACATGACCACTGGAAAAACCATACCCCAACATAATAAAGGTCATATATGACAAACTCACAGTTAATATCATAGAGCATTTTCTCTATGACCAGGAACAAGCAAGGATACTCGCAATTTTATTCAATGCAGTATTAGAAGCAAAGATAGCCTTTTCAACAAATGGTGTAAGAACGACTGGATATCCACATGCAAAAAAAAAAAAAAGAATCTAGACTTCATATTTTTGACAGAAATTATCTCAAAATGGATTATAGACCTACATGTAAAACACAAAACTATAAAATTCCTAGAAGATATCATAGGAGAAAATCTAGATGGCCTTGGATATGGCAATAACTTTTTAGAATACAAAAGTATATGGAGGGATGGGATATGTTGAAATTCTGTGTACTTTCAGCTCAATTTTGCTATGATCTTAAAACTACTCTAACAAAATATAGTCTACTTAACAGGGAAAAAAATCCTAGAAAGCCTACTGATGGTTAGCATTTGATTCATAAGTAGTGGTGATCCACAGATTTCCGTAAACAGGAGAATGGTATAAGTCTGCTTTCAAAGGTTAATCTGGGGGCAAGCACAATAAGGATGAGAGGGGAGAGGGGGAGAAGGAAGCCAAACACCATGTGATTGCTCACTGGGTGATATATTTGGAAGATAGCAAGGGTCCCTGATAGCTCAGTTGGTAAAGAATCCACCTGCAATGCAGGAGATCCTAGTTCAATTCCCGGGTCGGGAAGACCCCCTGGAGAAGGGATAGGCTGGGCTTCCTTTGTGGCTCACCTGGTAAAGAATCCGCCTGCAATGCGGGAGACCTGGGTTTGATCCCTGGGTTGGGAAGATCCCCTGGAGAAGGGAAAGGCTACCCACTCCAGTATTCTGGCCTGGAGAATTCCATGGACTGTGTAGTCCATGGGGTCCCAAAGAGTCAGACATGACTGAGTGACTTTCACTTTCAAGGCACTTGA
>NW_011494601.1:1460914-1463578 GCF_000754665.1 Bison bison bison
TATCAGCTTCCCAGGTGGCTCACTGGTGAAGAATCCACCTGCCAATGCAGGAGACACGGGTTCAGTCCTTGGGTCAGGAAGATCCCCTGGAAGAAGAATGACAGCGCTCTCCAGTATTCTTGCCTGGTGAATCCCATAGACAGAGGAACCTGACAGGCTACAGTCCATAGACCATAGAGTCAGACACGACTGAGCGTGCACAAATGCACTCACTCACAAGGAGCTTGACAATGGCAGTAGACAAAGGGGAAGAGAGATCAACATTGTCATGGTGAAGGTACTCACGGGGTGTGGCGTCTGGCTAGATGCCACCATTTGTGAGTTGCTATTTGTAAATGAGAATAAGAGGAAAAGTAGAAAGAAACAAAATGTCCTAAGAGACTAGAAGAAAGATGATGCCATTATAAGAGATTTGGAACACTGAAGAGAATAAAAGTAGGAAAGATGTGTAGTTCCAGAGATTAGCATGCATTCTATGAAGGATCTCTAGAGTGTAACTCTAGACTGATACACCTAAATCACATTGCCATAATACATAGGAAACTTTTGCAGATTATTTTTTTCAGCAAATTGCCTAACAGGCAACCAATCCTCTCACTTGCTCTGTAGCAAGAATCCCTGGAAACAGCCTGTGATGCTCTAGAGGAACCAGTTCCTCTGCCCTGGAGGAAGAAAATTGGTTACATCAATCATACACAGCTAACCTCGGAAACTGTGTTCAGGAAGAAAGCTGTGCTGTCACAGAAAGGGACTTGGGTTTTAAATCAAAGAATCTGGATTTGTGTGTCATTTCTGCCACTAAATGAACTTGAATCTGGAATACAATGTTCTTCTCTTTAGTTTTTTTTAATTTAAAATGTATACATTAATATACACCTTATAGGATAATAATGAGAATAAATGGGGTGATCTATGTAAAGGCATTTTGCAAAGTGCTTTGCAAAAATGGAAGATTTAAAGTTATTTCTACTCAGCAGAATGAGGATCTATAATTGACTATAGATTCTGGGTGGAAAACTTTTTACCAAAAAACAGAAACCAATTTTATGCTCACCAAAGCAATTTCAAGTTACTAAATTAATTACATATATATGTGTATGTGTGTATATATATATTTCATATACATATATGTATATATATATATGAAGTATTGCCTTTGGACAGAAAATAGTAATAACAATAATAATTTCTGGACAAGTCAAAATAGCCTAGGGTCAGAGGTGGCTTTAATAAGTATATTATCCATCTTAGGAATTCTATGCTGCATGTGACAAACCCAAGAAAATGCATTTATGTGAACATCTCTAATTCCTTTAGAAGAAACTGTAAAAAGAACATTTAGAGATTTAGACCCAAATTCCAAATTAGCACCCAGAAACCAATATTGAAGATGTGGGCTGACCCACATTGCCTGGGAAATTCCCATGGTTGTCATTTTCTCAGCAAAGTGAATTATAAACAAGCATGGTTTATCTCCTGAGAAACCTTAGTAGGTTTATCTCCTGAGAAATTACTAATTGAAGTAGTGATAACATGATGGCAGGTAGACATGGGGACCAGATAAAAAGTAGCCCCTGGATTAGGGCTGCCCCACCCCAGGCATGGAGTCCTACCCTCTGCTCTGAGTTGGCTCCCCCAATACCCATGCCATGACCTCTCACCTCTGTGCTCCTGCCACTCTTCCTCCTGTTGAATCATCTACGGATTTAGACTTCACAACGATCACTCATTTTTTAGACTGCTACATTTTTTGGACAACCTGTGAAGGAAGAATGGTTTTTATATTTTTAAATTGTAAGGGGAAAAAACTGACCTTTTCTAGTCCTGTGGCCACTGCTGAGTTTTCCAAATTTGCTGGCATATTGAGTGCAGCACTTTCACAGCATCATCTTTCAGGATTTGAAATAGCTCAACTGGAATTTCATCACCTCCGCTAGCTTTGTTCGTAGTGATGCTTTATAAGACCCACTTAACTTCACATTCCAGGATGTCTGGCTCTAGGTCAGTGATCACACCATCGTGATTATCTGGGTCATGAAGATCTTTTTTGTACAGTCCTTCTGTGTATTCTTGCCACCTCTTCTTAATATCTTCTGCTTCTCTTAAGTCCATACCATTTCTGTCCTTTATCGAGCCCATCTTTGCATGAAATGTTCCCTTGGTATCTCTAATTTTCTTGAAGAGATCTCTAGTCTTTCCCATTCTGTTGTTTTCCGCTATTTCTTTGCCTTGATCACTGAGGAAGGCTTTCTTATCTCACAGGACTGGAAAAGGTCGGTTTTCATTCCAATCCCAAAGAAAGGCAATGCCAAAGAATGCTCAAACTACCGCACAATTGCACTCATCTCACATGCTAGTAAAGTAATGCTCAAAATTCTCCAAGCCAGGCTTCAGCAATACATGAACCGTGAACTTCCTGATGTTCAAGCTGGTTTTAGAAAAGGCAGAGGAACCAGAGATCAAATTGCCAACATCCGCTGGATCATCGAAAAAGCAAGAGACTTCCAGAAAAACATCTATTTCTGCTTTATTGACTATGCCAAAGCCTTTGACTGTGTGGATCACAATAAACTATGGAAAATTCTGAAAGAGATGGGAATACCAGACCACCTGACCTGCCTCTTGAGAAATCTGTATGCAGGTCAGGAAGCAACAGTTTGAACT
>NW_011494601.1:1463982-1464444 GCF_000754665.1 Bison bison bison
GACATGGAACAACAGACTGGTTCCAAACAGGAAAAGGAGTACGTCAAGGCTGTATATTGTCACCCTGCTTATTTAACTTCTATGCAGAGTACATCATGAGAAACACTTGACTGGAAGAAACACAAGCTGGAATCAAGATTGCCGGAAGAAATATCAATAACCTCAGATATGCAGATGACACCACCCTTATGGCAGAAAGTGAAGAGGAACTAAAGAGCCTCTTGATGAAAGTGAAAGTGGAGAGTGAAAAAGTTGGCTTAAAGCTCAACATTCAGAAAACGAAGATCATGGCATCCGATCCCATCACTTCATGGGAAATAGATGGGGAAACAGTGGAAAGAGTGTCAGACTTTATTTTGGGGGGCTCCAAAATCACTACAGATGGTGACTGCAGCCATGAAATTAAAACACGCTTACTCCTTGGAAGAAAAGTTATGACCAACCTAGATAGCATATTCAAAA
>NW_011494601.1:1464544-1471366 GCF_000754665.1 Bison bison bison
GAGAAGACTCTTGAGAGTCCCTTGGACTGCAAGGAGATCCAGCCAGTCCATTCTGAAGGAGATCAGCCCTGGGATTTCTTTGGAAGGAATGATGCTAAAGCTGAAACTCCAGTATTTTGGCCACCTCATGCGAAGAGCTGACTCATTGGAAAAGAGTCTGCTGTTGGGAGGGATTGGGGGCAGGAGGAGAAGGGGATGACAGAGGATGAGATGGCTGGGTGGCATCACTTACTCAATGGACATGAGTTTGAGTGAACTCTGGGAGTTTGTGATGGACAGGGAGGCCTGGCGTGCTGCGATTCATGGGGTCGCAAAGAGTCGGACACGACTGATCGACTGAAGTGACTGAACTGAACTGAAGGGGAGAAAACAGAAAGAATATTATTTATGACACAAGAAAATTGTCTGAAATTCCAACTTCAGTGTCCAAACTAAAGTTCTGTTGGGATATAGCCACATGCTATGGCTGCTTTTGCATTACAGCAGCAAAATTATATTGTTGCAATAGGGATCATATGGCCCCCAAAGCCTAAAATATTTATCACCTGGCTCTTTGTGGAAAAAAGTTTGCCGAGCCCCCTTCTACAGTGTGATTTCCAAAGGCTGAACAGTGATTATTTTCTGTAGTCATACTGTCAAGATCTAAGGCATAAATATTGAATATGGAGGTCATGCTCAATTTTTAGTATTATAGATAACAACTTTGAAAAAGAAATACTGTGTACATTTCTGAATTACTCCTTAGGTCAATTCTTAGAAATGGAGTTGTTGAGGCAAAAGATAAGCACATTTTTAAAACTTTGATACATATTGCCAATTTGCCGTACCTTAAAATATAAAAAAGATAAAAGATAAAATATCATTTAGAATGTAATTTAGGCCCAGAGTTTTAGTTTTTTTAAATTATAAATGGATATAGAATTTGCTCAAAGAACATTTTGTTCTCTAGTTGAGATATTCATTGTACTTTTTCTTCCCCTTAATGATGTTATCAATTCTGTCAATATTACCTTGATCATACTGGTTGTCCAGTATGGACCTGAGAGGACTGGTGGTGCTCTCAGGCAGAAGAAATTGAAGAATATCACGGACTGTAGCCCACCAGGCTCCTCTATCCATGGAATTCTCCAGGCAAGAATACTGGAGCGGGTAGACATTCCCTTCTCCAGGAGATCTTCCCAACCCAGGGGTAGAACGTGGGCCTCCCACAATGCAGGCAGATTCCTTATCATCTGAGCCACCAGAGAAGCCCAGAAGGATATCAATATCCTACCATATCCCTTAGTGTATGTATACTAAATTATAAGACATTATTTTTTATTAAAAAATTATTTTCTTTAAAACTAATTATATAACTGTACAGTTAAGCACAGAAAGAGAAAATTTTCTCCTGAGTTCATAGGCCACATATTACTGTCCACATATTGATGGCCTGCCTGACAGCAAGAGACTTCTCCATCAGGTTCCAAGTGTTTTATTTTATTTGCCTGTTTCACCAAGTACCAGCTATTATCCCCCTCTAAATACAAGTTTTCACAAATTCCAAAAGATAATTTATAAATTGAAATAATCCAAAAAAAGGTGCTATCATTTAACTGTATGGATTAACATTTATTTCAGGAATATTTTGTACAGAAAAGTCTTTTTACGCCTTCTACTGGCCCACATGGAAATTATATGTTTGCTCTCCTTATGTAGTTTAAAAGGTTGAAAAGATAAATACCACTGTTGAATTTATTCAACTAAAAGTTAAATATGTACATTACAACCACCTATTAAAAGCTATTGTGATGTAATTGTTCTGTTTAATAATCTGAGGCATACAGTGCATCAAAGGCTCACTTTCCTTAAGAATCAATCATAAGCTTAATAACAGCTCACAAGTTTGCTTAGAAAGTTAGAGAAAACACTGAACTCTTTAACTATTTATCTATTTAAAAGAGTGCTGTCAAAGAAGTGATGAAAGGGAAAGAGAGAACAAAAAACAATCCAGACCAGATGAGATGACGCTCACATGTGGAAGGACGTGTCAAAGCCAAATCTGTTCATTCTCTCTTTCACACACACACTTATACACACACAGAATAGTTATAGAATATAACCTGGAGTGATCAAGATGATCATTTCAAAGACAGTCTTCAAATTTCCTCCCAGGACCTGATTAAAATGGATTGAAACAAAATCAAATATAAGAAAAACATTTCTATGCAATGTAGCTCAGCTGGTAAAGAATCCGCCTGCAACGTGGGAGACTGGGTTAGATCCCTGGGTTGGGAAGACCCCCTAGAGAAGGGAAAGGCTACCCACTCCAGTGTTCTGGCCTGGAGAATTCCATAGACTGTATAGTCAATAGGGTCACAAAGAGTTGGACACGACTGAGCGACTTTCACGTCATGTCACGTCTGTAAGCAAGAAACAGTGTCCACTACCTACTACAACCTTGTAGAAACTTCAGCTATGTATAATGCATGGCCATAATTGAAAGAGGAAAATTCAAAAGACATAAATTTATTTCTCAAGATAACATCACTGTGTAAAATAAATGAAAAAATTCTTGAAAACACCTAATTACTGCAATTTGCAGAGAGAAAATGAGGTATGGGTAGTAAGAGAAAATATGGACTGTAGACTCCTGAAATCCCACTAGTGGGGAGCTAAACATTGCATATGTAGATTCTCTCCAATCAGAAATGAACCCTTACAGTTCATGAAATAAATCAACTGGAGACAGAAGCCTGTAGCACAGAAGGACAGGGTGTGAGGATAAAGTTAGATCAGGGGAAGAGCTTAGAACATAGGAGTTCCTGAAGCAGTGCCCCATATGTGTTTCAAGGAAATGGAAACAACTCCCTAAATGGAAAAATATAGTTCTCAGAGCTTTTCTGTGACCTGAATCTTCAAAAATGAGGCAAATGCTCTCCTGGACACAAGGGACCATTTTATAAAATCTTCCTCATATACCCCACCCACTCCCATCAACCTATGAGTTAATTCTTGTGTATGGTGTGAACCAAGGGTAAAAATCCATCCTTTGGCATATGGATATCCAATTGTCCAAGCACCATCTGTTGAAAAAGCTATTATTTCTACAATGAATTGCCTTGGTATCTTCCTCAAAAGTCATAAACATAATGATTTCTTTCTAGTCTCTTAATTCTGTTACACATTACTTTGCCAACAAAGGTCCATCTAGTCAAGGCTATGGTTTTCCCAGTGGTCATGTATGGATGTGAGAGTTGGACTGTGAAGAAAGCTGAGTGCCGAAGAATTGATGCTTCTGAACTGTGGTGTTGGAAAAGACTCTTGAGAGTCCCTTGGACTGCAAGAGGTCCAACCAGTCCATCCTAAAGGAGATCAGTCCTGGGTGTTCATTGGAAGGACTGAGACTAAAGCTGAAACTCCAATATTTTGGCCACCTCATGCAAAGAGTTGACTCATTGGAAGAGACCCTGATGCTGGGAGGGATTGGGGGCAGGAGGAGAAGAGGACAACAGAGGATGAGATGGCTGGATGGCATCACTGACACGATGGACGTGAGTTTGAGTGAACTCCGGGAGTTGGTGATGGACCGGGAGGCCTGGCGTGCTGCAATTCATAGGGTCACAAAGAGTCGGACACGACTGAGTGACTGAACTGAACTGATCTATATCTGCTGCTGCTGCTGCTGCTAAGTCGCGTCAGTCGTGTCTGACTGTGCGACCCATAGATGGCAGCCCACCAGGCTCCCCTGTCCCTGGGATTCTCCAGGCAACCTTACACTAATAGCACACTGTTTTAATAACTGTAACTTTTTCTTTTTATCGAAGTATAGTTGATATACAATGTTGTGTTAGTTTCTGGTGCACAGCAAAGTGATTCAGTTATACATATGTATACATATTCTTTTTATATGCTTTTCCATTATGATTTATTATAGGATATTGAATACAGTTCCCTGCGTTATACACTAGGACATTATCTGTTTTCCACATAGTGGTTTCTATCTGCTAATCCCAAACTCCTAATTTATCCCCCTCTTACCACCTTTCCCCTTCAGTAAACATGTTTGTTTCCTATGAGTCTGTTTCTATTTTGTAAATAAGTTTATTTTTATCAGATTTTAGATTCCACATATAACTGATATCATATAATATTTGTCTTTCCTACTCTGACTTACTTCACTTAGTATAATAATCTCTAGATCCATCCATGTAGTTACAAGTGGCATTTTTCATTCTTTTTTTATGGCTGAGTAGTAGTCTGTCGTGTATATATGTACCATGCCTTCTTTATCCATTCTTTTGTCTACGGACACCTAGGTTGCTTCCATGTCTTGGCTATTGCAAACAGTGCTGCTATGAACATAAGGATGCGTGTATTTTTTTGAATTAGTGTTTTGTCCTGGGATTGATGGATCATGTGGCAACCCTAGTTTTAGTTTTCTTAAGGGACCTCCATACTGTTCTCCATAGTGGTCGCACACCTTTACTTTCCCACCAACAGTGTGAGAGGGTTTCCTTTCATCCACCTGCTCTCCAACATTTGAATAAATGTAGATTTACAGTAAGTTTTGAAATTGAAAAGTCCTCCAACTTTTAAAAAAATTTTTTTGTTATTCTATATCCTTTAAATATTTATGTAAGTTTTTGGATTGGCCTGTAAATTTCAGCCCCAAAAACTCCTTCTGAAGATTTGATACAAAATGCATTGAATTTACAGATAAATTTGGGAAAAATAGTATATTACCAATATTGAGTCTTCCAATCCATGTATTTTTAATACATGGATTTAACAATATTCCAAAACAGTATTTCTCCATTTATTTAGATCTTCTTAATTTTGCTCAACAAAATTTTGTCACTTTCAATGTACAAGTTTTGTACTTATTTCAGTAAGCTTATTGCTAAGTACTTATTCATTTTTATTCTGTGGTGAATATAAATGTATTCTTAATTTCACTTTAAGATTATACCAGATTATCTCATGATATTTTTGCAGGGGAACAAGTGAAATAAAGGAAGCTTTAAGTTCTTTTCCCATTCAAGATTAAGACAGCTTCATTAGCCCATGGTGTCAATAAATATTGTGAATTTAATTATCTATATTAAAAAATTTCACTTCAGTTCAGTCGCTCAGTCATGTCTGACTCTTTGCGACCCCATGAACCACAGCACACCAGGCCTCCCTGTCCATCATCAACTCCCAGAGTCCATCCAAACCCACGTCCATTGCGTCGGTGATGCCATCCAACCATCTCAGCCTCTGTCGTCCCCCTCTCCTCCTGCCCTCAATCTTTCCCTGCATCAGGGTCTTTTCCAATGAGACAGTTCTTCACATCAGGTGGCCAAAGTACTGGAGTTTCAGCTTCAAAATCAGTCCTTCCAATGGACACCCAGGACTGATCTCCTTTAGGATGGACTGGTTGGATCTCCTTGCAGTCCAAGGGACTCTCAAGAGTCTTCTCCAATACCACAGTTCAAAAGCATCAATTCTTTGGAGCTCAGCTTTCTTTATAGTCCAACTCTCACATCCATACATGACCACTGGAAAAACCATAGCCTTGACTAGACGGACCTTTGTTGGCAAAGTAATGTCTCTGCTTTTTTTTTTTTTTTCTGTTTATTTATTTATTTGTTTTACTTTACAATATTGTATTGGTTTTGCCATACATTGACTTGAATCTGCCATGGGTGTACATGTGTTCCCCATCCTGAACCCCCCTCCCACCTCCCTCCCGTCCCATCCCTCTGGGTTATCACAGTGCACCAGCCCCAAGCACCCTATCTCATGCATTGAACCTGGACTGGCGATTCCTTTCACACATGATAATTTACATGTTTCAATGCCATTCTCCCGTATCATCCCACCCTCGCCCTCTCCCACAGAGTCCAAAAGACTGTTCTATACATCTGTGTCTCTTTTGCTGTCTCACATACAGGGTTATCGTTACCATCTTTCTAAATTCCATATATATGCATTAGTATACTGTATTGGTGTTTTTCTTTCTGGCTTACTTCACTCTGTATAATAAGCTCCAGTTTCATCCACCTCATTAGAACTGATTCAAATGTATTTTTTTAATGGCTGATTAATATGCTGTCTAGGTTGGTCATAACTTTTCTTCCAAGGAGTAAGCGTCTTTTAATTTCATGACTGCAATCACCATCTGCAGTGATTTTGGAGCCCCCAAAAATAAAGTCAGCCACTCTTTCCACTGTTTCCCCATCTATTTGCCATGAAGTGATGGGACCGGATGCCATGATCTTAGTTTTCTGAATGTTGAGCTTTAAGCCAACTTTTTCACTCTCCTCCTTCACCTTCATCAAGAGGCTCTTTAGTTCTTCTTCACTTTCTGCCATAAGGGTGGTGTCATCTGCATATCTGAGGTTATTGATATTTCTCCTGGCAATCTTGATTCCAGCTTGTGCTTCCTCCAGCCCAGCATTTCTCATGATGTACTCTGCATATAAGTTGAATAAGTAGGGTGACAATATACAGCCTTGATGTACTCCTTTTCCTATTTGGAACCAGTCTGTTGTTCCATGTGCAGTTCAAAATGTTGCTTCCTGACCTGCATATAGGTTTCTAAGGAGGCAGGTCAGGTGGTCTGGTATCCCCATGTCTTTCAGAATTTTCCACAGTTTATTGTGATCCACACAGTCAAAGGCTTTGGCATAGTCAATAAAGCAGAAATAGATGTTTTTCTGGAACTCTCTTGCTTTTTCCATGATCCAGCGGATGTTGGCAATTTGATCTCTGGTTCCTCTGCCTTTTCTAAAACCAGCTTGAACATCTGGAAGTTCACAGTTCACGTATTGCTGAAGCCTGACTTGGAGAATTTTG
>NW_011494601.1:1471466-1493934 GCF_000754665.1 Bison bison bison
GATCTCTGGTTCCTCTGCCTTTTCTAAAACCAGCTTGAACATCTGGAAGTTCACAGTTCACGTATTGCTGAAGCCTGACTTGGAGAATTTTGAGTATTACTTTACTAGCGTGTGAGATGAGTGCAATTGTGTGGTAGTTTGAGCATTCTTTGGCTTTGCCTTTCTTTGGGATTGGAATGAAAATTGACCTTTTCCAGTCCTGCAGCCACTGCTGAGTTTTCCAGATTTGTTGGCATATTGAGTGCAGCACTTTCACAGCATCATCTTTCAGGATTTGAAATAACTCAACTGGAATTCCATCACCTCCACTAGCTTTGTTCATAGTGATGCTTCCTAAGGCCCACTTGACTTCACATTACAGGATACCTGGCTCTAGATGAGTGATCACACTATTGTGATTATCTGGGTCATGAAGACTTTTTGGTACAGTTTTCCTGTGTATTCTTGCCACCTCTTCTTAATATCGTCTGCTTCTGTTAGGTCCCTACCATTTCTGTCCTTTATTGAGCCCATCTTTGCATAAAATTTAAGAGTAACCTTAAAAATATTTGAAGTAAGACATATAATTTCCAAATTACCAACAACAAAAAAATAAATGGAGCAAATCCATACATAACAAAAGATGAGACAAGAGGAGAGAAATAGAAAGAACAAGTGAATGCTTTAACATTAAGATCCAGAAAAATGCAAGAATGTCTGCTCTTACCATTCATTTTCAACACTGTACTGGAAGTTCTAGGCATTACAGTAAGCCAAAAAAAGAAAAGAAAAAGCTTACAGATTGGAAGAGAAGAAATAAAACTGTCTCTATTTGTAAATGATATGATTCTGTACATAGAAATTCTCAAAGAATCTCAAGAAAAAACTCCAAGAACTAATAAGTAAGTCTATCAATATCACAGGATAAAACAACAACAGAAAAAAAAAGTATCAACTGCATTTCTATATTTTAACAACAAACATGCAGAAACCAGAATTTAAAAACACGATACCATTTACAATCACTCCAAAGAAAATAATCTACTTAGATATATACTTAACAAGGCAAGTCTAGGATTTCTATGATATAAATTACAAAATACTGATGAAGGAACTCAAAGATTTAAAAAATGGTTTTAATGTAGGTCCTGTCAAGGTTCCAGCAATATGTTCTGTAAGATATTTTTAATGTATTATATAATTTATAAATTTATATAATATACATTATTTTTATTTTATTTATAGACAAATAATAATAGAATGGGCTTCCCTGGTGGCTCAGATAGTAAAGAATTTGTCTGCCAAGCAGGAGACCTGGGTTCAATCACTGAGTCAGGAAGATCCCCTGGAGATGGAAATTGCTACCCATTCCAGTATTCTTGCCTGGAGAATTCCATGGACAGAGGAACCTGGCAGGCTACAGTCCACAGGGTCACAAAGAGTGGGACATGACAGCTAAGTAATCTCAAAATAGAAGAAAAAATGTGGGAATAATCATTCCACCTGATTTTATTAAGGCTTACTATCTACCTTATTACTTATTATCTACCTGAAATTATTAAGGCTTACTATCTAGCCAAGTAATGCTAGCAACATACATTGACAGATAAATAGACACATAAATAATGGAACAAAACAAAGATCTTAGCAATAGAGCCACAATATACACTCAACTGATTTTTTTTACAAAAGTGAAAAGCAATTCAAAGGAAAAAGAATAGCAAATGGTGCTAGATCAATTATACATCCATAGCAAAATCCCATGGACGGAGGAGCCTGGAGGGCTGCAGTCCATGGGGTCGCTGAGGGTCGGACACGACTGAGCGACTTCACTTTCACTTTTCACTTTCATACATTGGAGAAGGAAATGGCAACCCACTCCAGTGTTCTTGCCTGGAGAATCTCAGGGATGGGGGAGCCTGGTGGGCTGCCGTCTATGGGGTCGCACAGAGTTGGACACGACTGAAGTGACTTAGCAGCAAAAACATGAAACTCAACCTAACTAATATTAGCTTAAAATGGATCATAAACAAATGTGAAATGTAAACTGAAAGTTTTATGGGGAAATGGAAATAATCTTTAAGATCTTGGAGTTGGCAAAGAGTTATTAAACTTGATACCCACAGCACAATCCATAAAAGGAAAAATTGATAAATTGGATCCCCTCAAATTTAAAAACTTTGCTTTGCAAAAGTTCTTGAGAAGAGAATGAAAGGACAAGCCACAGACTTGGAGAAATTAGTTGCAAACCACATCTTACAAAGGACTAGTGACTAGAAAATATGAAGTGAAAGTGAAAGCCATTCAGTCGTGTCCAGCTCTTTGCAACCCCATGGACTATACAGTCCATGAAATTCTCCAGGCCAGAATACTGGAATGGGTAGCCTTTCCCTTCTTCAGGGGATCTTCCCAACCCAGGATTGAACCCAGGTCTCCCACATTGCAAGCAGATTCTTTACCAGCTGAGCCACAAGGGAAGCCCAGAAAATATAAAGAATTCACAAAAGTAAATGGTAAAAAGAAACAACAACCTGATTAGAAAAAGGATTAAATAAAAAAGAAAAAATAGATTAAACACATGAAAAGATATTTCACCAAACAGGGTTAAGGACACTGGTGATAGAATGTGCTACAAAATAAAATACTTAGAAATAGAGCTAACGTGATTTTTGAGAAATTTTCTAATTTTGGACCACCTTCCATGCCTGGAATATGCTCATGGAATCTGTACCAATGAATTAATTGGTATTAATTGGAATTGGAATTAATTGGAATTCCACCTTCCATGCCTGGAATCTGTACCAATGAATTAATTGGTACAAAGGTTAAATTATAAATTAAATATATAAAAATTAATAGTTTTTCCTATACTCTTAATATTAAATTATAAATAAAAAATATTTTAGATGTTTGTACATCATTCAAAACAGCAAGAAAAATTATGAAGAATATAGTAATAAATTCTCAAGAAAAGTAGACAATTTGTAAAAATACAAATGGTGAAAGTCACTCAGTCATGTCTGACTCTTTGCAACCCATGGGCTGTAGTCAGCCAGGCTCCTCTGTCCATGGAATTCTCCAGGCAAGAATACTGGAGTGGGTTGCCATGCCCTCTTCCAGCGGATCTTCCCAACCCAGGGATCAAACTCAGGTCTCCCACATTGCAGGTGGAATCTTTTCCATCCAAGCCAACAGGTAGCCCAAGAATACTGGAGTGGGAAGCCCATCCCTTTTCCAGGGGATCTTCCTGACCCAGGAATTGAACTGGGGTCTCCTGCACTGCAGGCAGATTCTTTACCAGCTGAGCTATCAGGGAAGTCTGAAAATACAAAATAAAACCTAAATAAATACATTAAATGGAGAGGAATCAATAAAATTTAAAGTGTCAATCTTTCCAAAGTAACATATAAATTTTAACATATAATTTTAATCAAAACCTCAAAATATTTTGTTTGGTTTGAAAGTGAAAGTGAAAAAAAATGAAAAAAACAAAAAACAAAAAAGAAAAGAAAGTGAATTCGTGTCCGACTCTACAAACCCATGGATTGTAGCCTACCAGGCTCTTCCATCCATGGGATTTTCCAGGCAAGAATACTGGAGTGGGTTGCCATTTCCTTCTCCAGGGGATCTTCCTGACCCAGGGATCGAACCCAGGTCTCCTGCACTGCAGGCAGACGCTTTACCCTCTGAGCCACCAGGGAAGCTTGTTTGGTTTAGTTTAGGTAAAACTGACTTATGGCAATATATAGAATTAGTCCCACTTTTTTGTAAGGGAAAATTGCGTGTGTGTGTGTGTGCGTGTTTCTGTGAGTGAAAGACATAGAGGGATATACAGTGGGCTATAATGTGTAACCTTGAAAGTGAGGATTTTTGAGAAAAGAGGAAATTATTGTTTTTTCTTTGTATAGAATATCATCTTACAGCAAATATGAATTCCTTTTTGTAAATGTTAAAATTTTAAAAATGTAAAGGAAAATCAAACTTTAATAAATATAAAAATTACAATAAAAATAGTGAACTTTATGAATTTTTAATTTGTGAAATGAATTTAAATTTCACCCAGAATAGCAAACAGGTGTGATGAGATAATAAAATACTTTCTATTCACAATGGAATATTTTAAGCTTGATCTTATTTTTTTAATTAAAGCAAAACTGCACTGATATCAAAAGAGACAAATCGATGAACAATACATAAAACACACAATAGCCCCAGATGCAACTATGCATTTTTTGATGTGGTAATCGTGTCATTTCAAAATAATGAGGAAATATTAGTATATGCTCAAAAATATATAGATGAAAATAACAACCGTAAGTACTCTGTACCTAAATGTTCAACAACAACAAAAATTTACTAAAATCATGATCCATTCATAACCTGGACCACCACTCAGCATTAAAATTATGTGGTAAAATATTCAAGAAAGTGTCCTCAATAAATTGTTAGGTCATTTTCAAGAAGAAAATAAAATGTTTTGCTGTTATAATTTTCTAAATATAGAAGACTGGAAGAATATGAAATAGAAAAATAAAAGTGTTCTGTTAAGGGAACACACAAGTAATTTTTATTTTTGTTGTTCTTTTCTCTGTCTTTTGAATTTATACTTAGAAAGTAAATTTCAAGTTAAAAATCCTTGCTAAAGTCATAGCTCTGTTTTCTAAATAGAAGAGAGAAAAATCACATTTATATCTCATGAAAGAATTTATGAAAGAATTTATAAAAGTATATCACTCTATTCATTTAAATTTTGCTTCATAAGATAAACTGACCAGGAATTCCCTGGCAGTTCAGTAAGTAGGACTTCATGCTTTCACTGCCAAAGGTGCAAGTTCAATCCCTAGTCAGGGAACTAACATCCTGCAAGCTGGGAGGCATGGCTAAAAAAAGATAAACTGACCAAGGAGTGGTCAGCAAAAGTTTAGGGTAGATAAAAAAGGAACATTACATCCCAGAGCTCTGTGCTGGTCACATAGTTGGTTTCAGTAGATTGCATTAGTGATGTGTTAATAATATGCCTTGGAGGAGTCAACAGAACAGTTAAATTTGTGAAAACATAATTAGCATCACAAGAAAATCAAAACATAACAGCAATCAGAGGTCTTCTTGATCCTTTGCACTAAAGTAGAAATGCAGTTGTTCTCCCTGGAAAACGTTCAAAGGCCTATTGTGTGTGCAAGGCTTCTGTGTCTCAACTTATGTGGGTGCAACTGGGCTGACAATGAAAAGCAGGATGTCATTCCAGGGAGCCAGCTGACTTCTCTGCAGAAATTCTGCTGAGCTGACAGACAGGGGCGGCACTTGTACCAGCAAGCTGGCCATCAGAACCCGCATCTGTTAGGACTCAAGGTAGGAAGTAGTTAAGTAGTTTCAGCATGCATTTCTCTAGATTCCAAGTTTTCTTCAACTTCTAGCCTATTACTACTTAATGAAAACTATGAGAAATGTGAACAGATACAGTGTTGGGGGAAAATCAAAACCCCATTTTATAGACTAGATTGTGTTCCTCATCATTCATGTGTTTGAGGAAGTTCCTAACCCCTAGTTCCTCAGAATATACCCATATTTGGCAAGAAGGCCTTTAAACAGGTAATTAAGGTAAAATGAAGTCATAAGGGAGGGCTTTATATGGGTGGTGCTCTTTTAAGAAGAGATTAAGATACATGTAGATCAAGAGCCAACCCTGTGAGAACACAGCAAGGAGATCATCTGCAAGTCCAGGAGAGAAGCCTCAGAAGGAACCTAATCTGCTGACCCCTTGATCTTGGGCTTCTGTCCTCTAAAACTGTGAGAAAATTAATTTCTGTTGTGCAGTTCACCTGGTCTCTGATATGTTCTTATGGCAGCCCTAGCAAACTAATACACATAAGAACAATTAAATTTCAAATAGCTCTGTAGTCCTTTCTTCAAAAGAAAATAAAATTGTAATCAGTATGTATTGAAGAACAAAGGAATCTTAATGTGTCTACTTTGTTTTTGGAAGACCTCTAGGTTTCTTGAAAATAAAATAGCAAAAAAATAAATTATACACACAGACATACACGTCTGTATATGTCTTATACCCTTACTCCCCAAAAGCTGAAAGTGGTGAGACTTGAAACCCCAGGAAACCCCCAGGCAAAGCTGCAGCACCATTTTTGAAGTTTAGTTTGGAAGGGACCCAAGAGGTCACATCATCCCACATCCCACCTATGAGGGGATCTCCCTGGATTACTCCTGACAGACAGGTTTCTCAGCGCGTACAGGTGCCAAAATACAGGAACTAGCTCACGCATTTCAAGAATTCCAGCTGTTAGATAGCTCCTTCTAGTATTCAGCAGCACCTTATGCAATGATCCTAAGTTCTACCCTCAGATTTGTATTTGGCTTTCCAAGTGGTGCTAGAGGTAAAGAACCCACATGCCAATGCAGGAGATGTAAAAGGCACTGGTTCAGTCCCTGGGTGGGGAAGATACCCTGGAGAAGGAAACGGCAACCCACTCCAGTATTCTTGCCTGGGAAATCCCATGGACGGAGGAGCCTGTTGGGCTACAGTCCATGGGGTCACACAGAGTCGGGCACAACTGAAGCAACTGAGCACGCACCTATCCTTCATGTCCATTCTCCCAGCCCTTCCCACATATTGTCTACCTTCCTCCAAATAAAGTCTCCTTTAACTCTGTCCTGCCTATAGGGGTGTCCACAGCCAACCTCTGCATATCCCTTGAAGTCCTCTAATAGAAAGCATGAGATCAACTTCCAGCATGATTACATAAGGAGCTTAACTGACCAGCTCCTTAGTGAAAATTATTGGGAAAAAAAATTCTTAAGCCTCTGGAAATGGTGCTAGGAGCAAAATCTATTGAAGAAAATCTATGAAAATTTATTAAGAAAGGTGAGTCTGTGATATTAGAAATAAGACCACTCCTGCATGCCCCTCTCCCAGCTCAGTGAGGTTGAGATTCCACCTCATTCTGATTCAGCCAGGAACACAGGACTCCCTCTTCCTCCAGCTCTCAGTTTTGGGAGTCTTTCTTCCTGAAAGGAGCAGGACTTCAGTGTTTCTCTGAGGCTAAGTCCCAGGTGAGTTCAGTCAAGAGGTGGAGGCTCTCTTTTCCACCCACAACCCCACTTGTAGAATAGAAGCTCTACTTCAGTACTGGCATAAAGATAGACATAATGAATCAAAGGTTTAGAATTGTGATTCAAAAAAATTAACTCATACATCTGTAATCAACTGATTTTTTAACAAGAATATCCAAAGGGATAATAATTTATTTAAAAAAAAATAGTACTGGTACAACAGGATGGGCTTCCCAGGTCACACTAGTGATAAAGAATCCACCTGCCAATGCAGGAAATGTGAGAGACACAGGTTCGATCCCTGAGTCAGGAAGATCCCCTGGAGGGGGGCATGCCAACCCGCTCCAGTATTCTTGTCTGGAGAATCCCATAGACAAAGGAGCCCAGAGGGCTATAGTCCATGGGGTTGCAAAGAATCAGACACAACTGAAGTAATTTAGCACACATTCACACACACAACTGGATATCCATGTGAAGTCGCTCAGTCGTGTCCGACTCTTTTGCGATCCTATGGACTGTAGCCTGCCAGGCTCCTCCGTCCATGGGATTTTCCAGGCAAGAAAACTGGAGTGGGTTGCCATTTCCTTGGAAATGGCAATCCATATGTAAAAATAAATAAACATATTGAGCTCTTACCTCAAACCATATACAAAAATTAACTCAAAATGTGTCAGAGACCTAGGCTTCCAGGTGACACTGGTGGTAAAGAACCCACCTGCTCACGCAGGAGACGTAAGAGACACAGTTTCGATCCCTGGATCAGGAAGATCCCCTGGTGGAGGGTATGGCAACCCACTCCACTACTCCAGTATTCTTGCCTGGAGTATCCCATGGACAGAGCAGTCTAATGGGCTCCAGTTCATAGGATCACAGAGTTGGACACCACTGAAGCAACTTAGCACATTCACACACATATCAATGACCTATGTAAGACTAAAACTGCTGACCTCTTAGGAGAACACACTAGCTTGAATTTTAATGGCCTTGGATTTGGCAGTGGAGTCTTAGATATAAACCCAAAGCATGAGCAACAAAAGAAAATAAATAAACTAGACTTCACCAGAATTTAATAGTTTTGTGTTTCAAGTACACTATCAAGAACATGAAAATTTAACCAAGAGAATGAGAGAAACTATTTGAAAATCATGTATTTCATAAAGGATTTATATCTGGAAGATACGAAGAACTCTTACAACTCATTAAGGATTGGTTTCGATGTTTTCCCAAGGAAGATATACGAATGTCCAATATCATGGAAATGGAACTTATGTCATCAGTCATTAAAGGATCAAAACTATATGAAATACCACTTCATATCCACAAGAATGGCTAGAATCACAAAGTCGTACAGTGAGAGCTTGTGAAGACGTAGAGGAATGAGAACCCTCATACATTGCTAATGGGAGTGTAAAATGATTAAGCCACTTTAGAAAACAGTCTAGCAGCTCTTAGAACATAAAGTTATCATATGAGTCAACAATTCTGCTCCTAGGTATTTATCCAATAGAAATGAGAACATATGTACACACAAAAACTTGTGCATAAAATTTTATAGGAGCATTATTCATAATAGCCAAAAAGTAGAAACAATCCAAGTATCTACCAACTGGTGAATAGAGCAACAAAGCATGATGTACCCATACAATGGGATACAATTCAGCCATGAATAGGAATAAAATACTGATGCATGCAACAACTTAGATGAATCTTGAAATTTTATGCCAAATGAAACTAGCCACAAAAGTCCACTTATTGTATCATTCCATTTCTTTGAAAATCCAGTACAGAGAAATCTCGAGACAGAAAGTAGATTAGTTATAGTTCTGTGTTGGAGGACAGAAGAGGTAATAAGAGAGTGATAGCTGAAGGGTATAGAGTTTCTTTTTGGGATGATGAAAATATTCTAAAACTATCTATGGTGATAGTTTCATACATCTGTGAATGTACTAAAAACTATTGAATTATGTACTTTAAATCTGCATATATACAGTATAAAAACTGCATCTCAATAAAGCTATTCCAATAGGAAATATAGCCCAATACTGAAAGAGGCCATTCCAGGTTCTAAACCCCCACTCCAAAAAAAATTTTTTTTTTTATATGGGAAACATAAACAGGTCGAGCAGTAATTTCATTTCAACCTAAAACAAGGATTCCCCAAGTGTTCAACTGAGCCTGAAAAGTTTAACTATGAATTTGTGCTGCATTTACAAGGTCGCATCTCTGCGGGGTTTATACAGGAGCTGCCACCTTTTGACTGAGGCCTCAGCACATTGTGACAGTCCTGTTAACAGGCACGCAGCATCCCCGAGCCTCTGTTTCCTCATCTGTACGTCTGGCACACTCACCCTTGCTCCAACAGGTTCTGTTTGTTGTAAAGATCAAATGAAATTGCAAAAAAACACTTTGAAAAGATGAGGGTATTATAAAGACAAAGGAGATTAATCCTTAACATTAATCTTTAACATCCTCTCAAAAAGCTTTCAGCAACTGGCCCCCCTGAGGATAGCAGATTAAGTACAAATTAAAAACAAAACTTCAACTAACATTTTCATCCAAATTCAAAAGGTATTTTATATTCATTAAACTTTGAAGTTCATAGTCTAATACTTCTTTTTTAACTTATCCATTAGTCATATAAAGTGAGAAATCAAGTCGCAGCCTTTGTCAGAGGATTGAATGATTCCAAATGACCTATCTCATGAACACAGGGTGGAAAAGTAATGAGAAATATCAAACTCTATTTTTCTTTTGTAGTATACTAATAACAACAACAAAAAAAGCTTTTAAAATTAAAAGACGTTGGTAACATTTTGAGCATACTTAGCATTCTTTTTAAAGCAACTTCTCTGTTGGCAGTGGACTTTAGGTTGCAATGCCTTAAGCTAAGAAAGCGAGTCTTAAAAAGAAAAGGAAGAAATCAAGGAAACAAGCATGATGCAGTCAGTTGTAAGTAATCACTTTACAAAGGCAATTATTAAGAAGGGCTGGCAGTCTTGCCTTCAGAGTCCCTCCCTTGAAGGCCCTGACCATTTATGCCGCTACGTCAATTCACAACATGAGAGGGATCCGAGTTCTCCAATTATGATTTTTCAGTAGTAAAAATAATTATTTCAATTTTCCAAGTCCTTTCACATATATTATCCCTTTTGATCATCACAACATGAGGGAAGTGATGATTTTCCCACTCATGAATTATAGAACTAGGAGTGGTACCCAGCATTCCAACTCTCCAGCCTCTGCGATGTCCTCTGCCTCGTGCAGAGGATGAGAACCACAAAAGCTCTCTTGCCACATAGACTCATTCCAAACTCCTGCATTAAATGGCTAGATCAACATAGCATGGCTTCCGCCAACCTAAGGCCACATCCTTGGGATGACTAAGACATCCCGTCTTAGAGTTCCTGTCTAAGAAAGCTCAAGGCTGTCAAAAAAATTTACCATTTGTTCTAGCCAACACCTGGCCACAGGGCCCTGACCTCCACTCCTTTCTTCGAGCATTACTAATTTAAAAAGGCAGGAAGGGGTAAGCTCACAATTGTAAACTCTCCCTCTGTTGCTTTCAAATATACACATATGTATTCCCTACAACCCAGGAGTGTCTTTCTCAAGGACTTGAAAGCCGTTCCTTTCAAATGCTATCATCAGGAAGGATAGGACCTCTGTCTCCCAGGCTCTGTGGGTGAGTAGAATCCTAATTCAGGTAACTGCCAACTAGTAGCCACAGCTGTCCTAATGACATCTTCACCGTCTATCTCACTAGATTTTCATAATTTTTTCTTATCTCTGATTCTACTTTACCCCTGCTCACTGCTCCTCCCTATTCCCTCATCCTGATTTTAAAATGTTCCAGTCACCTCTGTATAGGCTTCCCTGATGGCTCAGATGGTAAGGAAACTGCCTGCAATGCAGGAGACCCAGGTTCGATCCCTAGGTTGCAATCTCCTGGAGAAGGAAATGGCAACCCACTCCAGTATTCTTGCCTGGAGAATCCCGATGGACAGAGGAGTCTGGCAGGCTATAATCGATGGGGTCTCAAAGAGTCGAACACGACTGAGTGACTAACACACACACCTCTGTATAAATAGAATGGAACTCAGCTCTTTTCCCTACTGTCAGTAGTTAATAAAATCTGCCTTCACCACTTTAACTAATATCCAGCTTTATCTTTGACAACACACATGCAACTGCCCCCAGGCAAATGTGGTCAAAACCAACCACATCTCCTCTTTATTCTGTCCTGTGCCTGACCCGAGTCCCCATCTCTGCCCTGTCCCCTCTGGCTTCAAAGCTTCCCACATGTACCAATGGAATAACCTCCTTTCCATCTGTCTACCTCAACACTGTCTCCCAGGCAGTTCATTCTGCATCTTCCTCCCAAGATGTAGGTTGTATCATATCTTCCTCTCTTCAAAAGCACCTGCAGTGTTGACAAGCTAATTAGCATTCAGTACTCTGTACTGGCTGGTCTAAGTCTCAATTTCATTTATATCCCTGAGCTAACATGCCAAGTGAATGCAGGGGCAGAAAGAAGCCAGACCTCCACATACTGTTCTTCAGGGCCCCCTGTGAAGACAGCCTAACAGAATGATATCTGGGAAGACTTGTGAAAATCACTGGTAAGCCATTTGCAGAAAGCCTCAACCTATCCCAGCTGTTGTCTGAAATGTTCCTGAAAAGACCCAGAATCTCAGGAAGTCCTGCCTCAGACAGGCAAAAATTTGTTATTCTTTAATCTCACTCTCTTCTTTGGGCTTTTCAAAACAGAATAAAGACCAGAATTATTGCTACTGACAGCCAGCACCTATCAAGCACCTTCTCTGGGTCGAGCAACTCACTAAAAACCTACATGCATTTTCTCATTTAATCTTCAAAATGCTGTAACCAAGACATAGGCACTGTTATTATTCCCAGTGAACAGATGAAGAAACTTAGGCTTAACATGGATCTGCATCTTTTGTGCAAGTGGCAAAGCTGGAACATGAATCCAGGTCCCCATGTCCTCAGAGCTTGAGTTCTTAACTGCTACACATGTTGACAAGCATCCAAACATTTTTACACAGCCCTCATTCAATCTTGGAGAAGGAAATGGCAACCCACTCCAGTACTCTTCCCTGGAAAATTCCATGGACAGAGGAGCCTTGAAGGCTACAGTCCATGGGGTCACAAAGAGTCAGACATGACTGAGTGACTTCGCTTTACTTTCATTCAATCTTAGGGTCTTCAATCCATTTCTCATCATATGGACCATGATCGTTTTGTCATCTCAGGCATTGTCCTCTGAACTTGGGTCAGTAAGTTCAGAGTAAAATAAAAGTAGCACTCTAAGGAAGCCCTCGGTAGGTACTTTTCTCATTCATTTTACCTTATGTTCTCAACTGGGTCTTTATTTTCCTGTGTTCATTGAAGAGACTTGTCGCCACCTCCTCTTAATTCATCAAGACAGACTTCAAATAGATTAAAGAGTTAAATATTTTCCTTGAAAAAAAATCAATGAAAAAAAAAAACTAGAAGACAACAGAGTGATATATTTTTAAAAGATTATTTTCTAAAGGTAGCAGTAACACAAGAAAGGACAAAGGAAAATATTGAAGATCTGACTACAAAAAAATTGAAAACATCTGTACATGAAAAGCAACTAAAATATAAAGACAAACAGCAGACTGAAAAAAATGTTTGCAGGAAATATGACAAGGGTAAATGCTCTTATTAAACAGAAAGAGTATGCCAATCGATCAGAAAAACATTAAGATAAATGGCCATCAGCAGGAGAGTTACACAAGAGAAAACGCAACCTGTAAGCTAATGTGATGGGGGAAAGTTAAGCTTAATAAGAAATTAAGAAGTGTAAATAATGCTAACAATTTTCACCTAATAATTAGCAAAAGATTAATAAGATGTTCAATGCTTCCAGAGAATTTGCAAAATCAGTACTTTACTACTTTTTCTGGAGGTAATATAAATTGTTGGAAACTTCTGGAAAGATATTTGACAATTCATTTCACATGTTTTTTTTTTTTAAGTCTTAAAGTTAGGCCAATAATCCCACTCCTTTAATAATTCAAAACACAAAAAGAGCGAAAAGGTATAAGATAATTACAGTAGCTCAAATTGGGACTATCCAAAGATTACAATACTAGAAGCGTATCTGCATGATCTATGCTACCTACATGGCATCCACTTCATAAATCACTATTTTATAATGTAAAATATGTATACTTTCTAACAACATTAAAAAATGTATATAACGTGTTGTGGAAAAGCAAGATTGATATGCATATACTCTGTGTGTTCACTCATATTGTCGCTGATGTTTGGTCACTAAGTTGTGTCCAACTCTGCACCTCCATGGACTGTAGCCCACTAGTCTCCTCTGTCCACGGAATTTCCCAGGCATGATTACTGGACTGGGTTGCCATTTTCTACTCTGGGGGATCTTCCTGACCAAGGGATTGAACCCACATCTCCTGCATTAGCAGGTGGATTTTTTATCGTTGAGCCACCAGGGAAGCCCCATTCACTCATATAACTGCACAAAAATTCATCTGAAAATACTTGGAGGGGCTAAAGAAACCTGATAAGAATTGCTGAGTCAATCTTTGGATTTGTGAGTGATGAGTTTTCCCTTATTTTCCTACCTATATGAACATACAGACATGCACAATTTTATTTCATTTATCAGACGCAACTGAGCAACTAAACATGCAACACAACAATTAAATTAACAGAGTTTGGGTAAAGCAGATTACCCTCCTTATTGTGAATGGGTCTCGTCCAATTATTGAAGGCCTTAAGGGAGAAGACTGAGGTCCCCAAAGGAACAGGGAATTCTGCCAATTGATTGCCTTCAGACTTGAGCCACAACATTAATTCTTCTCTAGGTCTCTCTACTACCAGCTTACCCTCCAGATTTTATACTTCTCTCTGCCTCTCTCTCTCTTCAGTAATAACATATATATTTTTGGTTCTATTTCTCTGGAGAACCCTGATAACTACACCCATCCTCCCCACTCCCTGCTACCAGCTTTCACACACACAGTCTCTCATCAGTGGACCTGATCCTTTATTTCACATAGACATAAATGCTATGAAATTTAAAGGATATTTTTCAGTTTCTTCCTACTTGACTTCCCATTAGCATTTAACACAACTCTTCTTTCTTGAAATACTTGTGTCTGGACATCCAAAATACTCCAGAACCCTGCCTCCCCCTTTCCTTCTCTGGAACCTCTTCACTCAGTGCTTTGCGGTTCTTTCCTCCTCAGAACACTCCTCCCCAATGCTGGGATCCTCCTAGCCTCAGCTCTGACTCCTCTCTTTACAGAGTCTACTCTTTCCCCAGGCGACTTCATCCATAAGTAGAGTCTTACTTACCGTCCATGTACTGCTGACTCCAGCCCAGATTTCTCTAAGGTCTAGATTCATGTAATCAACTCTCCTCTGATAGCTCCACCTGGATACTAAAATGTTGTAGTTTTATTTTTTCAGGTCAAAAGATTAGTTTTCTGTGGGGAGAAGGGAGCTACATCCAAAAGAGGCAGCTGGTTAACATTTGCTTCACCTTCATACAGAAGGGTTACTTCTCCTTGTTTATCATTGCAATCTAAAAATTGATGCAGTCCTTCCTTCTCGAAATTAGGCAACGCACCCCAGAACATTTAGTCACTCCTGTGGCCTGCAATTCACAGAGAACCTCAGCTGAGCTCACAGAGTGAGCCCCCAATCTAGCCATCTCCTTTATCTCCACCAGTGCAAGTTTGCCTTAAGATGTGCAAGTGGAACTGCAGATTGCCTCCAAGCGCACCACACACTGCACTTATCCCTGGCCCCTCTGCTCTGGTCTTTCTCTAATATTAGAGAGCTTCTAATAGAAGTCCTATCCATTAATTCTCAGGCCAATTTTATTTTTGATGTAACAGCTCATAAATTAGTCAGACTCTACTCAATATGGTCTTGGCGGCACTTTACCATGCAAAAATTCTGGAAGATGGGCAGCACGGTTTGATGGTTTCCTGTATGCTGTTAATCATCCAGTGGAATTCAGGATTCAGGGAGAGTTCACTCAAAGGTTTCATAGCCATCTTAAGCTGGAAATTCAAATTTGACTTCTAAAGGTTATCCTCACTCTAATTTCTCTGAGCCTATAATCCTTCCAAACCTTTCAATCCCAGTTACATTTAAGGGGCTCCCCCATTTTACTTAACTCAGGGACACACCTGTAATCAGGAACTTGGTACTTGGGAAAACACTAACTGCAAAGATTTTCCAGCAATTATTATGATAAAGGACACAAATGACCTTCAGTATTAAACATCTTTGCATAATAGGTAAAGCCCAATAGTCCAATAGCCGTCACTTAGCATTTTGCCTTCTGCTACAGTTCCTCCAGCCTACAGCTGGGATATCTGCTGCCTGCAGCTGCTCACTGCCTTCTGCTCTTAACTTTCCAGTATTACTCAGCCATTAAAAAGAATGCATTTGAATCAGTTCTAATGAGGTAGATGAAACTGGAGCCTATTATACAGAGTGAAGTAAGTCAGAAAGAAAAACACCAATACAGTATACTAACACATATATATGGACTTTAGAAAGATGGTAATGATGACCCTATATGCAAGACAGCAAAAGAGACACAGATGTATAGAACAGTCTTTTGGACTCTGTGGGAGAGGGCGAGGGTGGGATGATTTGGGAGAATGGCATTGAAGCATGTATATTACCATATGTGAAATAGATCACCAGTCCCGGTTCGATGCATGAGACCGGGTGCTCAGGGCTGGTGCACTGGGATGACCCTGAGGGATGGGATGGGAAGGGAGGTGGGAGGGAGGTTCAAGATGGGGAACACATGTACACCCATGGCTGATTCATGTCAATGTATGACAAAAACCACTACAATATTGTAATTAGCCTCCAATGAAAATAAATTTTTTTTTAAAAAAGAAAGATAAGAAGGAAAAAAAAAAAAAAGCATCTGCATGTTTCAGGAAACAATGTCCACGTAAAATGGTGAGCTCTTTAGTACACGAAGAGATATGGAATTATCTTCTCTGGGCAGATGAGAAATTCTGATTGTGAGAGGTAACAGCAATGATGAATGTCTGCTGAGTCCCACATAGAAAGCTCCAGGAACTGATCAAGGGCACAGTCATAAATAGTAAGCTTTTATCTCCATGCTTTAGGACAATTTTGCTTTCTTAGGCAGACTATGAAGATGATTGAGATTTCCCAAGAGCGATGTTAGTTTTCCATTTCTATGTATAATATGCAAACAATTTTTAACTTTTTTAAAAATTAATTTTTATCACAGTATCGTTGCTTTACAATGTTGTGTTAATTTCTATTTACAGCAAAATGAATCAACCATGTATATACATATATCCCCTCCTTTTTGGACTTCCTTCCCAGTCAGGTCACCGCAGTGCGTTAAGTAGAGGTCAGCATGTTCTCATTAGTTGTTCTATACAACAACTTTTACTCTTAACTACAGCTTTCAAGCCTCTTTTATAAGAAATATCAAGGCACTTTATGAACATTGATCTTCATTACCTTGGTCAAAAATAACCTTTTTTATTTCAAAACTGTCACAAGGGTCTTCTCATTTTTTTTTCTATTTGCGTCTTTGGTTTTAGATTTTAAAACTAGCACTGCATCATGTTGTGGAATTGGAAGGTGGATCCTCCAACCTTATTGATCTACAGTATACTGTATGCTGTCTACCTTGTAGACTTAAGGAATGGCTAATTTATCAAACTTCATCATCATGATTTCAGTTAATGGTATCTGAGAAGATATTTTCCTTTGGGGCTGCTTAGTCTCTAGCTCTTTTTTTTTGCTGGAAGGAGAGAATGTTTATTTGTCCCATATATTACTTTTTAACTCCTCACCTTCACAAAGACTAAGAAAATGTTCTATCTAAAGCCTTACTTACTCAAAGTATAACTTGTAGAATAGCATCATCAGTGTCACCTGAGAGCTTGTTAAACCCACTACTCTCAGGCCCACCCAGACCTGCCAAACCAGAATCTGAGAACCTCAGGAGGTTCTTGCTGTGTTAAAGTTGGAAGAACACTGAATTAAAGCATTAAACATCTGGGTGTCTATATCAGTTCAGTGCAGTCCCTCAATCGTGTCCGACTCTTTGTAACCCCATGGACTGCAGCACGCCAGTGAACTGTAAAATGGGGATAAAGCCAATGGTGCCTATCACAGGATATTAGGAGATTCAAATAATATTAAATGTGGCAGTATTATCCAGTCAACAAATATTAATATTAGTCAATGAGTTAAAAACATATGAGGTTATAATAAAAATTAACTGAAATCCACATGGTGTAGTACTTAGAATACTGTAAGCCTTAATAGCAGAATTAAGCATCCATTCATTCATCCAATAAATATTTAAGCTCCTGTTAGATACCAGGCACAAATCCTACCTTTGCTCTCAAAGGTGTTAGAAGTGACAGTTAGACAAGAGGAATACCTAGAGGAATTCTTCAGAGTCGTTAGAAACCAGATTCTGTAGTCTATAGCCCTTTCACCCATCCAGAGACTAGAAAGAAAGTTGTGCTTAGAGCCCAGTGAAAGGGACTTTGAACATATCCTGAGTCAGGTTTCCCTTTTCTTGTCAGAGTTGGAAAATCCCATTTACAGTTAACTCTTCTACAGTGATTCAGAGACAATCTAGAATTAATGGTGCAAACTAGCATGTGGTGCTGGGAAAATAACATATCTATCATCCCTTGATATTTGCTCTACTCTTATGATGGATGAGGTGACAAAAGTCCAGAAGGCACAGATACAGTCTTAGTTAATGGACATTTTCATAGAAACAAACACGTCAGGCCTGTAAGTGAGAGAGCACCAGGACAAACTGAACAGACCTAGTAGTTGGAAATGACTTTCGGAAGAAAGATATGCCGTCATCTCTTGGAAAAGGAGATTTGCTAAGAAT
This sequence comes from Bison bison bison, assembly GCF_000754665.1. Taxonomy (NCBI): domain Eukaryota; kingdom Metazoa; phylum Chordata; class Mammalia; order Artiodactyla; family Bovidae; genus Bison; species Bison bison. The sequence goes on from NW_011494601.1 coordinate 1,489,462, forward strand.
GCTAAATTTTCATCAAATCATAGTCTTCAAAAAGCCTATGGAATCTGAGAAAAGATCTCGTCCAGGTGACAGCATAAGTGCAAGGAGGAAAAGGGTAGGGGAAAATGGGGGATGCAAGGAGAGTACAACCAGTAATCACTGTTGAAGGGAGTGAAGTGGACATGTGGTCAACTTCTGATTGGTCAATCCACATGTTGTTCCCACCCAAAATTTTGTTCGTAGAGGGGGAAGTGAGTCCCAAGAGATTAAGCCCCTAACTTTTCCATTTCACTATTGAATTGAAATAAACTTTAACTACAATGAAAAATTCACCATCTACTTTATAAATAATTCATATTAGTAAAAACATCAGGTGGGGGCCTGTGGCCAGGAGGAATGTAAAGTACTGTGATCAAGGAGAAGATGTCAAGAGGTGGTTCCTGCATAAATAGAGAAACTCATTCTAAAATTAATGTGAAAATTCTTGAGGACACAGAAGAGCCAAAATTATCTTGAAAAAGAACAAAATTGGAGGATTAATACTTTCCATTTTCAAAACAGTGCAAAGTGTATGATGCTGGCATAAGTATAAACAAATAGATCAGTGGGAGAGAATTGAGAGCCTAGAAATAAATCCTAACATTTATAGGTAATTGATTTTTGACAAAGGTGCCAAGACAATTCAATGGGGAAAGAATAGTCTTTTTCCAAAAACTGATGCTGGGATAATTGAATATCCACATGCAGAAGAATGAAGTTGGACTCCTAACTCACACCAGCTAACTCAAAAGGGAACATGGACCTAGATGTAAAAGCCAAATCTATAAAAACTCTTGGGAGAAAAAGTAAATCTTTATAATCTTGGTTTAGGCAACGATCTCTTCTACATGGAAGACCCAAGTCACAGAAAGAAAAAAAAAAAGTAAATTGAACTACATTAAAGTTCAGTTCAGTTGCTGAGTCTTATCCAACTCCCTGCAACCCCATGGACTGCAGCACGCCAGACTTCCCTGTCCATCACCAACTCCCAAAGCTTACTCAAACTCAAGTCCATTGAGTCAGTGATGCCATCCAATCATCTCATCCTCCGTCGTCCCTTTCACTTCCCACCTTCAATCTTTCCCAGCATCAGGGTCTTTTCAAATGAGTCATCTCTTCACACCAGGTGGCCAAAGTACTGGAGTTTCAATTTCAGCAAAAGTCCTTCCAGTAAACATTCAGGACTGATCTTCTTTAGGATGGACTGGTTGGATCTCCTTGTTGTCCAAGGGACTCTCAAGAGTCTTCTCCAACACCGCAGTTCAAAAGGGAACATAGTTCAAAAGAGAAGCATCAATTCTTCTGCGCTCAGCTTTCTTTATAATCCAACTCTCACATCCATACATGACTACTGGAAAAACCATAGCTTTGACTAGACTGACCTTTGCTGGCAAAGTAATGTCTCTGCTTTTGAATATGCTGTCTACGTTGGTCATAACCTTTCTTCCAAGGACCAAGCGTCTTTTAATTCATGGCCACAGTCACCATATCCAGTGATTTTGGAACCCCAGAAAACAAAGTCAGCCACTGTTTCCCCATCTATTTGCCATGAAGCGATGGAACCAGAGGCCATGATCTTAGTTTTCTGAATGTTGAGTTTAAGCCAAATTTTTCACTCTCCTCTTTCATTTTCATCAAGAGGCTCTTTAGTTCTTTTTAGCTTTCTGCCATAAGGGTGGTGTCATCTGCATATCTGAGGTTATTGATATTTCTCCTGGCAATCTTGATTCCAGCTTGTGCTTCTTCCAGCCCAGTGTTTCTCATGATTACTCTGCATAGAAGTTAAATAAGCAGGGTGACAATATACAGCCTTGACATACTCCTTTCCCGATTTGGAACCAGTCTGTTTGTTGTTCCATGTCCAGTTCAAACTGTTGCTTCCTGACCTGCATACAGATTTCTCAGGAGGCAGGTCAAGTGGTCTGGTATTCCCATCTCTTTCAGAATTTTCCACAGTTTGTTATGCACACAGTCAAAGGCATTGGTATAGTCAATAAAGCAGAAATAGATGTTTTTCTGGAACTCTCTCACTTTTTCAATGATCCTACAGATGTTGGCAATTTGATCTCTGGTTCCTCTGCCTTTTCTAAATCCATTGAACATCTGGTAGTTCACAGTTCACGTATTGTTGAATCCTGGCTTGGAGAATTTTGAGCATTACTTTGCTAGTATGTCAGATAAAATGTGTTTCATAGTGATCTCCAAACTCCAGACTAACTACATCAGAATACCCTAGGGAAAAGGAAAGGGATGCTATATTAAAAGAAGTCATACCCTCAGAGAATATGGAAAGCTGTGCTTTTTAAACTCTCCCAAAATATTATTGACTAATGTACAAGACTGGGCTTCTCTGGTGGCTGGGGGTAAAGAATTAACCTGCAATGCAGGAGAGGCAGGTTTGATCCCTGGGTTGGGAAGATCCCATGGAGAAGGAAATGGCAATCCAGTCCAGTATCTTGCCTGGGAAATCCCAAGGAGAGAAGAGCCTGGCAGACTACGTCCATGGGGTTGCAAAAGTCAGACGCAATTTAGCAACTAAACTACCACCCAATGTACAAGAGGAGTTGGAACTCCTGATCTAGAGGTTGAAACAAAACATATGAAACAAATGAGGGAGAAATATAGAGGAATATTTTCCCATTTCAGTATGTAAATATGTAAAAGCAAAGGAAAACAATTCTTTGATTTGTTAAATATTTATGGGGGCTACTAGGCATATGCATTTTGGCTATGTGAAATAGTTAAAGTTCTGTATATCAAAAGTCATCACATACAACATTTAAAAACAAACTAGGAAAAAGTATTATTGGAAAAAATCTTTTCAATGTCTATGGTAAAGAAAAGGTGTTCTTAATAAGTTAAAAAAAATCTTACAATTCACTAAGTAAAAGCAAGTAATGAAATAGAAAATAGGAAGAAAATAGAAAATGGGACATAGTCCACAAAAGAAATTTGCCCAAATTAAAATGCAAAAATGTGGAAAGCTATTTGACTTTTCTAATAGTAATAGAAATGAAGAGTATTTAGATAAACTACTGTGTGTGTCTATCGAGATGTTAAATACAGAAACAGACGGTCCCCAGTGTTCATCGCCACACTATTCGCAGTGGTTAGGAATGGAGACAACCTAGATGTCCATCAATAGATGAATGTATGGGGAAGTTGTGGTGCATATATACAATGGAATATTATTCAACCATAAAAAGGAACGCGTTTGAGTCAGTTCTAATGAGGTAACTGAACCTAAAGCCTATTATAAGGGTGAAGTAAGTCAGAAAGAGAAAAACAAGTATCATATATTAACATATTATATAGACTATAGAAAGATGGTAATTATGAACCTATTTGCAGGGCAGCAATGGAGAGAACAGACTTGTAGACACAGTGGGGGAAGGAGTTTTGTTCAGTCACTCTGTCGTGTCCAACTCTGTGCAATCTAATGGACTGCAGCACGCCAGTCTTCTCTGTCCTTCACCATCTCCCAAAGCTTGCTCAAACTCATGTCCATTGAGTCAGTGATACCATACAACCATCTTGTCCTCTGTCGTCCCCTTCATCTCCTGCCTTCAATCTTTCCCATCATCAGGGTCTTTTCTAATGAGTCAGCTCTTCGCATTAGGTGGCCAAAGTATTAGAGCTTAAGCTTCAGCATGTCTTTCCAATATATATTCAAGATTGATTTCCTTTAGGATTGACTGGTTTGATCTCCTTGCAGTCCAAGGGACTCTCAAGAGTCTTCTCCAAGATCACAGTTCAAAAGCATCAATTCTTCAGAGCTCAGCTTTCTTTATAGTCCAATTCTCACATCTATACATGACTCTTGGAAACTCCATAGTTTTGACTAGACAGAACTCTGTTGGCAAAGTAACGTCTCTGCTTTTTAATATGCTCTCTAGGAAATTAGAGACACCAAGGAACGTTTCATGCAAAGATGGGCTCAATAAAGGACAGAAATGGTATGGACCTAACAGAAGCAGAAGATATTAAGAAGAGGTGGCAAGAATATACAGAAGAACTGTACAAAAAAGATCTTCATGACCCAGATAATCACGATGGTATGATCACTCACCTAGACCCAGACATCCTGGAATGTGAAGTCCAGGGGGCCTTAGAAAGCATCACTACGAACAAAGCTAGTGGAGGTGATGGAATTCCAGTTGAGCTATTTCAAATCCTGAAAGATGATGCTGTGAAAGTGCTGCACTCAATATGCCAGCAAATTTGGAAAACTCAGCAGTGGCCACAGGACTGGAAAAGGTCAGTTTTCATTCCAATCCCAAAGAAGGCAATGCCAAAGAATGCTCAAATTACTGCACAATTGCACTCATCTCACACTCTAGTAAAGTAATGCTCAACATTCTCCAGCCAGGCTTCAGCAATACATGAACCGTGAACTTCCAGATGTTCAAGCTGGTTTTAGAAAAGGCAGAGGAACCAGAGATCAAATTGCCAACA
>NW_011494601.1:1494235-1494543 GCF_000754665.1 Bison bison bison
ACCAGGGAAGCACAAGCTGGAATCAAGATTGCCGGAAGAAATATCAATAACCTCAGATATGCAGATGACACCACCCTTATGGCAGAAAGTGAAGAGGAACTAAAAAGCCTCTTGATGAAAGTGAAAGAGGAGAGTGAAAAAGTTGGCTTAAAGCTCAACATTCACAAAACAAAGATCATGACATCTGGCCCCATCACTTCATGGGAAATATATGGGGAAACAGTGGAAAAAGTGTCAGAATTTACTTTGGGGGGGCTCCAAAATCATTGCAGATGGTGATTGCAGCCATGAAATTAAAAGACGCTTAC
>NW_011494601.1:1494873-1504827 GCF_000754665.1 Bison bison bison
GTCATGTATGGATGTGAGAGTTGGACTGTGAAGAAAGCTGAGCACCGAAGAATTGATGCTTTTGAACTGTGGTGTTGGAGAAGACTCCTGAGAATCCCTTGGACTGCAAGGAGATCTAAACAGCCCACTCTAAAGGAGATCAGTCCTGGGTGTTCTTTGGAAGGCATGATGCTAAAACTGAAACTCCAGTACTCTGGCCACCTCATGCGAAGAGTTGACTCATTGGAAAAGACTCTGATGCTGGGAGGGATTGGGGGCATGAGGAGAAGGGGACAACAGAGGATGAAATGGCTGGATGGCATCACTGACTCGATGGACGTGAGTTTGAGTGAACTCCGGGAGTTGGTGATGGACAGGGAGGCCTGGCGTGCTGCGATTCATGGGATCGCAAAGAGTCGGACACGACTGAGCGACTGAGCTGAACTGAACTGTGTCATAGCTTTTCTTCCAAGGAGTGAACGTCTTTTAACTTCATGGCTGCAATCACCATCTCAGTAATTTTGGAGCTCAAATAAATAAAGTCTGCCACTATTTTAATTGTTCCCCATCTATTTGTCATGAAGTGATGAGACTGGATACCATGATCTTAGGTTTTGGAATCTTGAATTTTAAGCCAGCTTTTTCACTGTCCTCTTTTGCTTTCATCAAGAGGCTCTTTACCTCCTCTTCGCTTTCTGCCATAGGGGTGGTGTCATCTGCATATATGAGGTTATTGATATTTCTCCCAGCAATCTTGATTTCAGCTTGTGCTTCATCCAGCCTGGCATTTCGCATAATATACTCTGCATATAAGTTAAATAAGCAGGATACTCCTTCTCAATTTGTAACCAGTCTGTTGTTCCATGTCTGGTTTAACTGTTGCTTCTTGACTTAAATACGATTTCTCAGGAGGCGGGTCAGGTGGTCTGATATTCCCATCTCTTTAAAAATTTCAGTTTGTTGTGATCCAGACAGTCAAAGGCTTTAATGTAGTCAATGAAGCCGAAGTAGATGCTTTTCTGGCATTCTCTTGCTTCCTCTGTGATCCAGTGGATGTTGGCAATTTGATCTCTGGTTCCTCGGCCTTTCTAAATCCAGTTTGAACATTTGGAAGTTCTTGGTACATGTACTGGTGAAGCCTAGCTTGGAGAATTTTGAGCATTACTTTGCTAGCACGGGAAATAAGTGCAATTGTGTGGTAGTTTGAACATTCTTTGGCACTGCCTTTCTTTGGAATTGGAATGCAAACTGACCTTTTCCAGTCCTGTGGCCACTGCTGAGTTTTCCAAATTTGCTGACATATTGAGTACAGCACTTTCACAGCATCATCTTTTAGGATTTGAAATAGATCAACTGGAATTCCATCACTTCCACTAGCTTTGTTCATAGTATGCTTCCTAAGGCCCCCTTGACTTCACACTCCAGGATATCTAGCTCTAGATGAGTCATCACATCATCGTGGTTATCTGGGGAAGGAGAGGGAGGAACTAATTGAAAGACTAACACTGAAACATATACATTACCATATGTAAAACGGATATCCAGTGGGAATTTGCTGTATGATGTAGGGAGCTCAAACCCTGTGCTCTGTGATGACCTAGAGGGGTGGGATGGGGTGGGAGGCAGGATGGAGGTTCAAGAGGAAGGGGATATATATATATATATATACACACACCTATGGTTGATTCATGTTGATGCATGGCAGAAATCAACACCATGTTGTAAAATTATTATCCTTCAATTTAAAATATAGTAAAAAAGCAACAAATGGAATGACACCAAGGTTGGAAAGAGTACAGTTAGAGCAGTGCTTTCTTGCATTGCTCTTGGCAGTTAAAATTGTCACATGTATGTCTTATCTTCTTCATCTGCCAGCTTTCATTAGATTATGTTGTGATAACCAACTACCCCTAAATCTTGTGGCTTGCAACTGTAAAGTTTTATTTATCCCTCATGGTCCATTCTGGCTATGGACTGGTTATGGCTTTGCTCCATGTGTCTTCTTCATTTTAGGTTCCAGACTGCTAATAGGGACATGCCATTTCCTTCCTCTCTTCCACCCACAATGTTATTCAGCCAGAGGATGTAATCTGGGTAACCCAAGCAGGCAGGCTTTATTTCATTTATTCTCACTAGTTAAACAACTGCATAGTTCTTAAATAGGGAGAAAGTACAGACCTTCCCTGTGCTGTCATAGTTTCTGGTAGGTAGTAGCCCACAGCACTTCTACACACGGTCCATTAGCCATTGCAAATCATGTGTCTAATCCTGATGTAAATAGGATGGAGGAACAAAAGAGTTCTGAAAGAATGGGCCAAAGGGAAGAGAGAAAATACTATGAACAAATTATATAACTTCTATGATCTTCCTCCCGCTACAGGCAAAAGTACATTTCACACCCCAAGGAAAAGTATCTTCCAAAGACCTATTTAGTTGTGGCTTCAGACCCAAAGTCCAAGATATCTTTTGATAGTTTCTGCACCTAGTCTATATATAACTCCTTGGATATGGATACCTATGAACTAAAGAGACAAGTTATCTGTACCACCACCATCCTTTGTGTGCACACACACACACACACACACACACGCACACATGCACACACACACACACAGCCTACAGTAAGGCAAGAGGGACAGGATAACCAAAGCAAATTATCCCACACAGCAAAGGAAAAGATGAGAGGCACACATCAGTTACTGATGTTTCTCTTACCTCTCACCCAGTCTTCCTTAACGAAGCTAAGATTTTAGCACTCTGTGACTTTGCTGGTAGCATCTGTAACCAGTGAATGAGAACAACGAAATGAAAAAGGTCACAAAAATAATCATCAGAGTGTCTCTAAATTTCCAAAGTGGAGGATATGTAAGAAAGGCTGATCTTGGTAATGACCTAATTTGCCTATCTTTATCTTGTAGAATTTACAGAATCGCTTTTTCTATAAATTTAATAAATATAACTTTCCAAACATTTAATAAGTATATACTGTGTGTCTATTTTAAAATCAGCGCAATAATTTAGAAGTCCATGTGTCATTAGGGTTTTCCCTGGTCATTATTGCTAACTATCAAATATACAGTCTTCTCATAAACAATCCATGCTAGCAAAAGAAAAAAAAAAAAGTCAAGACTAACTGCTTGATTACATTCCAGCCATCATTTGCTTTACTTTCTGAGTGGTCTCCATTGAGTCACTGCCTATATATAAGGGTCTGTTATACAATGACCAAAGCATATAAGTTTCTGTGGCTGTTTTTCTCTGTAAACACATTGGTAGAGCTTCCAATAAAAAATAAACAGGAAAGAAACTGTTGAAATGTAACATTTTCCCAGACCAATATTAGTCACCTATGTATTCAAAATTTTTCTCATTACTGAGATTTGCAGTATCTTTTTGGAGGGACAAGGTGTTGTCCATCCATTTCCTCTCTCTCTTCCTTCCAGTTTGTTATTCAGCTGGAGTATGTATTCACAGGTAACTCAAGCAGGCAGGCTTTATTTCATTTACTCTCAACAGTTCCTACCTAGTTCTGTAATAAGGATAAGTCTACCCTTCATAAGTAGTCATTTCCCTCTTTCCAAATTGCAAAGAAAACCAGATTCAAATTTCAGTTGTGATGACTGTTTATCTAAACACCTACCACCATGAACCTTCAAGCAGGCACAGAGACCCCTAAGATGAAAGTCATACCAGCTGAACTAGAAGCTAGAGGAGCAGCAGGAGAAAAAGGTTGAGGAAATGAGAACCAACTGGACATCATAGAACAAAGTCTAAAGAAAGGCTGGAGGCTCACACATGGACTTGAAGCTCCACATGAATTGTAAGCCCTGAGTACTTGGCACAGGCACCCTTTGCCCATGTATCTGTGGGCCAGTAATGTACTAGGGCCAACTTGTACCAGCCTGAAAAACGCTGTTAAATTTTTATGAATTTTCCAAACCACATGTTAAATTGTTGGTAGCTTGAAATTGGCTATGGTGAGGTACTTACACCATTGAAACTGAAAAATTCTACAAACTAAGACTCTGGTTTTCAGAAGGTTGGTGGTTATACATTTACCAGCATACCACTAGACCTTTGGTTGCTTCTCTCAACTTGAATTCCTTCACATCTCCTTCCTATGAACATTTGTAACCAGATTCTGTTCAGAAAGCAGCAGAGAACAGTAAGAAAGAATGACCATCAGGACCTGTCACTGATCATTACCCACAATGTCTGTTCAAGGTCCATTTCCGTATGAAGGGATGCTCAGGAGAGGTCCCTCTACTGACAGTCAGAGCCGGGCCACCATCTGAGGACAGCAAGTGTCAGTTCTTGTTCCAGCTCTTTCCTGTTGTTTACACTAAGCAAGAGGGCCGGGAGAAGAGTGAAACAAGTAAGGGCATGAAAAAGATGGGCCTGAAATTTGACTTGTCTGTAGCATGACTGGTCGTGTCAGACAAGGGGAGGTGGTGGAACCCCTCCCAACGCTGCTTCACCTCTCTTCAACGTGAACCGTAGTGAAAGAAAAGACTCCCATGTGGAACCGAGACCAGAAATTTGGGTCTTACTCCACCTCTGACACTGACTTACAGTGTGACCTGGAAAAAAAAGATACCAACTGCCCCTACAGGGGACCACACTGCCCTAGTGACTCAAACCATGTCTGCTAATAGACCCTTCCACTTGTGGAGGTACGTTAGAGATAATGGGAAAACAAATAGAACTGAACTGGAAAAAAAAAAGAGAAAGAAGAAATGGAAGGAAAGGAGGGAAGGATGGTGGGAGGAAGAAAAAAGAGAAGGAAAGAGAGAGACAGAAAGAAAAGAGAATGTGGAAAGAAGAAGAAAGCAAAAAAGGAGAAAGAATTTTTAAAAAGGAAACCAAAAAATTAGAAGCTTAGGCTAAAATAATAGCTCTTCTCAACCATAGAAATTGAAAAAATGTTCATTTTTCCAAGGTCTTCCTGAACTTAATAACTGATTTTAAAGTAAATAAACATCAAAAAAAAAAAAACATTATGTGAACTTAATAAAATAACTAAATACTAATAAAATGTCACTTTTATATATTTATGTATTAAGGACTTGTATGTAAGATTTTATTTGAGAAAACAAAAGTTCCAGTGCTGAAGATTAAGTTTGAAAACTACTCAACCAGATGAATTATTTATTCAGTAAATATTTGGCTGTGAGCTATCAAAGTGTGATGCTAACTCTAAACATTTACAGAGGGAGAACACTCAAATCCTCTGCTCAAGAAACTCAAAGCCAGAATTCCAGTAAAGGGTTCATGCTTTAAATTACCTCCTCCACTCTAAGGAGAACATTTATATTTGAATTTTCTTCATTGTATTTTTAAAATTAAGACAAAACCCCTTTCAAAGGAAAAGAAATTTCTTAGTAAACACAGAACAGAAGACAAACCAAATGCCAATCCATGAAGGTAATGTCCTTGTTAATTTCAGATCAAAACTATAAGTGACGGGGATTCCACTCCCAGAAATAATGAAGACCCCAAACCTCAATGGTGATGGAAGGAAAGAGCCATCCTGCCACATAAAATAGGGCTTGGACCAACAGCCTCATGTGAAACAAGCTGTGACCACTCCCTAGGAATGCCGCTTGTGACGGCAACAGCAGTTGTGGGCGGGAGAAGACAAGGCTGTTGGTGCAGGACCAGTTCCTGGGGTGGAATAGCTCTGATAGGATGGTAATACCAGCATGGGAGGGAAGGGCTACATGTGAGGTTCCATTTGGCCAGATGGAGACAACCATAGATCTGCTGGGCAGAGAGAAGGGAAACAGAACACCCCTCTCAGTATGAGCCCAGAGGAAACTAGAACTCTAACACATACAGGGAAAGGTCACACTAAGAAGGATCGACAACAAAATAAGTAAAAAGGGGATGCGTTCACTTTCAACAAAATGCAAAACCTTTAAATAATCACATATTGACTTTACAATTGGTATATTTAAGATCGTCAAAGAACTAATGCAAGAATAACATTCATTTTGAAAAGAACAACAACAAACTTGAAACAAAACAGAACCGGTCACCACAAATAAGGAATGGCAAGAGTGCCCAAGCAAACGATCTTCCAGTCCTGGCTCAAAGTCCCCACAAAAAGCTCATCCAGCCCAGAGTGCAGATGAATTTGAGCCCCCTTGGTGATGCCAAGTCTTCCCGTCCTCATCCGTGCAGCACTCAGCCCTGAGCATAACAGCTCCATAGCAATCAAAGGACAATCTCACAAAATCATGGCCAGTGGAGTCATGCCAGGTTTCACCTGACTGAATTTTTGTCGTGGGTAATAAAATTTGAAAATACTCACCCTTCTCCTTCCAAGTTGGATGTTCTAAATATGAAAAGAAATGAACATCATCTGACTTGCACTCAGGATGGTTCCTGATATGAATCTGGTCCCAGAAGCCCACCCTGAGACAGGGATCAGGAGCAGGTGATTTGTTCAGGATCTACTCCATGGAAATTCCACGAGGAAGTGGGAGGGCCAAGATAGGAAACAAGAATCCACAAGACCGGGTGCAAGTTGAGGCAGAGTCTCAGCCTGTTCTCAAGTAAATTAGCATCTAAGAGATTTGCCTGCCCTGAAGCAAAGAAACTAGGCTTGCACACTTCCATGCCTGTCAGTCATGAGCATCATCCCCCAGGCACTTTCTCCTGTCCACGCCTATGGGTGAAGCAATTACCATAGCCCCACAGGGTGGTCTCCAAAGAAGCCCAAGGCCCAGGCTGTTAGAAGTAATAGTGCCCAGAAGCCCAGGGAGGGAGTCACAGAAGAGGTGTGTGTGTGTGTGTGTGTGTGGTATGTACTCAGTCATGTCCGACTCTTTGTGACCCCATGGACTATAGCCCACCAGGCTCCTCTGTCCTTGGGACTTTTCAAGCAAGAATACTAGAGTGGGTTGCCATTTCGTACTCCAAGGGATCTTCCCAACCCAAGCATCAAATTCACATTTCTTGTGTCTCCTGCAGGAATGCTGGAGAAGACAATGGCACCCCACTCCAGTACTTTGCCTGGAAAATCCCATGGACGGAGGAGCCTGGTAGGCTGCAGTCCATGCGGTCACTAGGAGTCGGACACGACAGAGCGACTTCACTTTCACTTTTCACTTTCATGCATTGGAGAAGGAAATGGCAACCCACTCCAGTGTTCTTGCCTGGAGAATCCCAGGGACGCAGGAGCCTGGTGGGCTGACGTCTACGGGGTCGCACAGAGCTGGACACGACTGAAGTGACTTAGCAGCTTAGCAGCAGGAATGCAGATTCTTTACCACTTCTGGCCCCTGGGCAAAGGCATTTCAAGGAGTTTAGTAGAGTCTAGCAGAGCTCAGGTACTTGCCTGCTGCAGTTACCTTTTCTTGAGGTCAGCAATGGGATGGTTTGTGATGATTTTACACTTCCAGAAGGTGAACTGAGCCAAGAGCAGAAGTAAAACACAACATAAAATGTTTAGGATTTATTCATGTGTGCGGTGAATGAAGGATGAGCCATTGCTGTAAAGCCTGATTATTGGTTAATTGGAGGACTTCCAGCAGGAACAAATCACTTAGGTCTAGATAAACTACAGAACTTAAATTTGGTTTAAATTATTGCTCAAACTATGGCTTTCACAAGCAATTTCATCTATTCTGAATTATTTGAAAATAATACATTAGTTTTGGAAGCAACCCTATAGTTTTAGAAATCAAAAGATATATAACCTTTTATTAAGCTTGTAGATATACTTTCAATAACACTCTTCTAATTAAGAAATCTGATGAAATAACTTCAGCAAATGAGTTTCCATTGTTTAGCAAATTATTTATGATTTTTAGCTCATTGCCAGACTAGGAATTAAAATTAAATAATTTAGAGCCTAGTAATATTGATACCTATAGATATTATTAGTGCACAGCTGTCTGAGACTTACTAACTTAGAATAAGTAGATTTATGGACTGGAGTTTTCATAGTTTCAACTTATGTGGTCCAAGCATCCTTCCTTAAAGTAAAAGAGAATAAAAGAAAAAGCATCATCAAAATGTGTGAGTTGCTTTGGTGAGCATGGACTCCCTGTAGCACCTTTGCCAACGTACCAGCATGATTGATATACCCTTATATTGTGACGCCCTTACCCTGCCTGTGGCTGACAGAAGAGCAGTGGCAACACAGCCTGGATGTTCCCAAGTGAGGCTGTAGAGAAGACGCAAGGAACTATGATGAAGGCAACTGGTCAAGTTTTCGTTTGAGGCTTTTTATAATCCAACTAAAGTTATGACCAACCTAGATAGCATATTGAAAAGCAGAGACATTACTTTGCCAACAAAGGTCCGTCTAGTCAAGGCTATGGTTTTTCCAGTGGTCATGGATGTGAGAGTTGGACTGTGAAGAAAGCTGAGCGCCGAAGAACTGATGCTTTTGAACTGTGGTGTTGGAGAAGACTCCTGAGAGTCCATTGGACTGCAAGGAGATCCAACCAGTCCATCCTAAAGGAAATCAGCCCTGGGTGTTCTTTGGAACGAATGATGCTGAAGCTGAAACTCCAGTACTTTGGCCACCTCATGTGAAGAGTTGACTCATTGGAAAAGACTCTGATGCTGGGAGGGATTGGGGGCAGGAGGAGAAGGGGATGACAGAGGATGAGATGGCTGGATGGCATCACCGACTCGATGGACATGAGTTTGAGTGAACTCCGGGAGTTGGTGAGGGACAGGGAGGCCTGGCGTGCTGCAGTTCATGGGGTTGCAAAAAGTTGGACATGACTGAGCGACTGAACTCAGCTGACTGAAAAAGTAAGCATTTTCTATTAAAAAAAAAAACAAAACAGGCATATGAGGTTAATATTAAAAAGAATTCATTCTAAATCCTGGGAAATAAAAACGTGGCCACGGAAAATTGTTTTAAAATGGACTGATTCAGGTGCAATGAACTCCAGATTGGACAGAGTTCAACTGAACTGGTGGACTCAACTAGACATTGATGAACTGGAAGCTCTCTGAGGATTTTACTCAGAGGTTGGAAGGTTAAAAAGTATGAAGAAGAAAGTAAGAGATGTGGAGTCAAGACTGAATGGCTCTAACATATGTCTAACACCTGTGGTGGATTCATTTCAATATTGGCAAAACCAATACAATAGTGTAAAGTTTAAAAGTAAAATAAAATTTAAAATAAATAAATAAAAAGAGTACCCAAAGTAAAAAGTAGAAGGAATAGAGAAGCAATATGAAGAAATAATGGCCAAGAATTTTTTTCATTAAAAATAATGAGAGTTCTTAAAATTAAAAGCAAAATAGGAGGGATAGAAATAAATCCATACCTAGATTAGCTGCAATGACAATGCAAAATCAAGAATACAGAGAAAACACAGAAGGTATAAGAAAATATAAATAAATTGCTCTCAAATTCTCATAAACAGCAATGGATCTCAGTAAAAAATGGGATGGCATCTCTCACTGCTGAAGGGACATAATTGTCACCTGGAATTATATATTTACAAATCTTCAGTCACAAGTTATGGCAAAATAAATACATTCTGATACTCACAAAACAGAAAGCTAACCACTCACACATTCTCACTGAAAGAATTACTGAATAACATAAGAAAAAAAGTGAACAGAAGTTTCTTATACAGAAAACAATTGTGAATAAGGAAAATGACCAAAAAGTTTAAATATAATAAAAAAAACTAAAATATTTGTATTAAAATATGGAAACAAAGCATTAGAAAACAATAAGATTGGCAGAATAAAAGAACAGTATGCAACAAAGTGTCCTAAAGCCTTTTTCTACTTTTTCTATGTTTGAAAGAGAGTAAAGAGATACTAAAATGCATAAATGCACAATTAATATATATGTTCAAATTTAAAGTAACCATTACAAGAAATGTAACCAACATTGACTTGCCAAACAGAAGGAAGCATCAGTTCAGTTCAGTTCAGTCACTCAGTCGTGTCCAACTCTTGGCGACCCCCTGGACTGCAGCACGCTAGGCTTCT
>NW_011494601.1:1504927-1513427 GCF_000754665.1 Bison bison bison
CTGCAGCACACCAGGCTTGCCAGTCCATCATCAACTCCCGGAGCTTAATCAAATTCATGTCCTTTGAGTCGGTGATGCCATCCAACCATCTCATCCTCTGTCGTCCCCTTCTCCTCCTGCCTTCAATATTTCCCAGCATCAGGGTCTTTTCAAATGAGTCAGCTTTTCATATCAGGTGGCCGAAGTATTAGAGTTTCAGCTTCAGCATCAGTCCTTCCAATGAATATTCAGGACTGATTTCCTTTAGGATTGACAGGTTGGCTCTCCTTGCAGTCCAAGGGACTCAAGAGTCTTCTCCAACAACATAGTTCAAAAACATCAATTCTTTGGCGCTCAACTTTCTTTATAGTCCAACTCTCACATCCATACATGACTACTGGAAAAACCATAGCCTTGACTAGAAGGCCCTTTGTTGGCAAAGTAATGTCTCTGTTTTTTAATAAGTTGTCTAGGTTGGTCATAGCTTTTCTGCCAAGGAGCAATAGTCTTTTAATTTCATGGCTGCTGTCACCATCTACAGTAATTTTGGAGCCCCCCAAAAATAAAGTCTCTCACTTTTTTCATTGTTTCCTCATCTATTTGCCACGAAGTGATGGGACTGGATGCCATGATTTTAGTTTTCTGAATGTTGAGTTTTAAGCCAACTTTTTCACTCTGCTCTTTCACTTTCACCAAGAGGCTCTTTAGTTATTTTTTGCTTTCTGCCATAAAGGTGATGTCATCTGTGTATCTCAGGTAATTGATATTTCTCCCGGCAATCTTGATTCCAGCTTGTGCTTCATCCAGCCCAACATTTTTCATGATGTACTCTGCATATAAGTTAAATAAGCAGGGTGACAATATACAGCCTTGACGTACTTCTTTCTCGATTTGGAACCAGTCTGTTGTTCCATATCCAGTTCTAACTGTTGCTTCTTGACCTGCATACAGATTTCTCAGGAGTCAGGTCAGGTGGTCTGGTATTCCCATCTTTTTCAGAATTTTCCACAGTTTATCGTGATCCACACAAAGGCTTTGGCATAGTTAATAAAGCAGAAATAGATTTTTTTTAATCTATCTTGCTTTTTGATGATCCAACGGATGTTGGCAGTTTGATCTCTGGTTCCTCTGCCTTTTCTAAATCCAACTTAACATCTGGAAGTTCATGGTTCACGCACTGTTGAAGCCTTGCTTGGAGAATTTTGAACATTACTAGCATGTGAGATGAGTGCAATTGGTAGTTTGAACATTCTTTGGCATTGCCTTTCTTTGGGATTGGAATGAAAACTGACCTTTTCCAGTACTGTGGCCACTGCTGAGTTTTCCAGATTTGCTGGCATATTGAGTGCAGCACTTTCACAGCATCATCTTTTAGAATTTGAAGTAGCTCAACTGGAACTCCATCACCTCCACTAGCTTTGTTCATAGTGATGCTTCCTAAGGTCCACTTGACTTCGCATTCCAGGATATCTGGCTCTCAGTGAGTAATCACACCATCATGTTTATCTGGGTCACGAAGATCTTTTTTGTATAGTTCTGTGTATTCTTGCCACCTCTTCTTAATATCTTCTGCTTCTGTTAGGTTTATACCATTTCTGTCTTTAATTGTGCCCATCTTTGTATGAAATGTTCCCTTGGTGTCTTTACTTTTCTTGAAGAGATCTCTAGTCTTTCCCATTTTATTGTTTTCCTCTATTTCTTTCCATTGATTACTGAGGAAGGCTTTCTTACCTCTCTTTACTATTCTTTGGAACTCTGCATTCAAATGGGTATGTCTTTCCTTTTCTCCATTGCCTTTAGCTTCTCTTCTTTTCTCAGCTATTTGTAAGGCCTCCTTAGACAGCCATTTTGCCTTTTTGCATCTCTTTTTCTTGGGGATGGTCTTGATCACTGCCTCCTGTACAGTCACGAACCTCCATCAGTGGTTCTTCAGGCACTCTGTCTATCAGATCTAATCAGGGAACTTAAGAAAATTTTACCAATTCAGAGAGCAGGAAAGGATATAAAAATAAATCCAAAAAGAATATGATGAGCAATAGGAATTAGATGTAGAAATGAGTGTGTGTGTGTGTGTGTGTGTGTATGTGTGTGTGTGTTATTCACTTAGTCATGTCTGACTCCTTGTGACCCCATGGCCTGTAGCTCACCAGGCTCCTCTGTCCATGGAATTCTCCAGGCAAGAATACTGGAGTGGATTGCCATTTGCTTCTCCAGGGGACATTTCCAACCCAGCTATCAAACCCAGATCTCCCACATTGCAGGCAGATTATTTAATGTCTGAGCCACCAGGGAAGCCCCAGAAATAAGGGTAAAGAGTTCAGTAATCATATAAAACATAAATGCATTAAATTTATCTGGAGAACAGAGAATTATATTAATTTGGATTTTAGTCTGTATATATCTATTAGCAGTACACATAAATAACACAAAAGTCCAAATCTAGCAGGAAAGATGAGTCATCAACATAAATATGGCAAAAGATATGAATTATCAGAAATACAGATCAGACTTTGTGAAAGTTCAAAAGAGAAGGAGAAGAGAGAGAGAAAGAAGTTATGAAATACAAAACTAGATCATGAAAGTATTTTTGTTTTTTGTTTGTTTGTTTTTTTAATTTTATTTTATTTTTAAACTTTACATAATTGTTTTAGTTTTGCCAAATATCAAAATGAATCTGCCACAGGTATACATTTGTTCCCCATCCTGAACCCTCCTCCCTCCTCCTTCCCCATACCATCCCTCTGGGTCGTCCCAGTGCACTAGCCCCAAGCATCCAGTATTGTGCATCAAACCTGGACTGGCATCTCGTTTCATACATGATATTTTATGAAAGAAGAGGCATTTGAGTTGAGTCTTGAGGAATGGATTGGATCAGGCTTGGTAGAGATGGAAAAGAGCATCCTTGCTGAAGAATTGCAGCATTTGTAAATGAAGGGGTTAACAGCCATATGGAACTTGCCACATTAATTTTAGGCAAAGGGAGTCACTGAAATTTTATGTATCAAAGAAAAATATTATATTCTCAAACCCCAAAGATTTCAGGTATCAATGATGAGGTGGAAGGATTATGAAAAAATGAATAAAAACACATTTCACACACTTCATGAAATTTCTGATGTCACAGGATTTCAGTTCAGGTTTTGGAGATAAACATGTTTTCAAGTACCCTGGAAAGTGACCTGTTTTCCTAGAACTTCATTTTTGCGCAGGACAATTGGGAGCCCAGCTTCTAGCCTTGCTCTACTAATATGGAACAGAATGTGAACAAATTCCCATCCTTAGGAAACCACTGCCATATGGTATTTCCTATGCAATTCCTCCTTGCTCCAGCTTTGGTTGGAGCAGGGTGAAGTAGAAAAGTAAGTCTAGGAACAGAGGAAAAGATGTCTTACGCTCCTACCATCTTCATGAAAGCACATAAGCACTTCACTTCTGTATTGTAGGATAACTATCTGAGATTGTTCTCTACATCAATGATCACAATTTTTTAAGTTTTGTTTCTGTTCCCCACAGTCTACAACCAGATTTTCATTTGGTTTTTCATTTTTATTTTCCTGAAGTCATTTTTTCTCATTACCCTTTTATTATGGAATATTTTAAATACCTACAAAATTAGAGCCATCTCATCTATATAAATATTAGTATTTCACTATGTATCTCTAAAAGGTGACTCCTCTTTTGAAGAAATATCAGCAATTCCACAATCATACTAAAACAATTCATGATAATGCCTTAGCATAGACACATATTTAATCACTGTTCAGATTTTTCCAACGTCTTATCAGGTTTTTTTTTTTTAAGTTTTTAAATAGAAATCAATTTTGGTTGATGTGACTATTAAATCTCTTCTACTTTGTAGATGTCCTCTGCTTCTCTTATTTTCCTTGAATCTTTATGTGCTTTGGTTTTTTGCTGCTGTTCTGTTTTTCTGTAGAAATCAGGTCATTTGTTCTATAGCATTTCCTACACTTTGGATTTTGCTGATTGCATCCCTGTGGTATCATTAACATGTTCCTTTGTCCCCTGTGCTTCCTGAAAATTGGTTATTTGAGTTAAAGCTTCATCAGGGTAAGAGTTAGAAGTTCTAGGAAAATAGCTCGCTTTACTGTGATCCTGCAAGTGAGGTGATCTCCAAAGCTTATACTGGAAGACTATGACATTGGCAACACGATGAAATATATATTTATTCATTCTCCCACATTTCTCCTTTGTGTATATGTGTGTGCATGCACACGCGCACACACACACACAAGCAAGACTTTCAAAGGTGGTGGTTTTTATTTCCATCAGGACATACATAAATGTCTGGTTGTCTCACATAATGTGATGTTTCCATACTTATATACATTGTCTGGTTCCATTGTCTGGATTCAATAATGCTTTAGAGACCGCAAAATGGATGAAAGTGATCAGTCTTTGAATTTCAGCTGATATTCCTCTATACAGAGAAACTATTTCTCCTCAACCCATGATCCAGAGGAAGAAATCCTAAAATGAAAACAGGATAAATTTTTGATATTTTTCCTTTAGTATCTAGATTTTAAACCACAAGGTGATTCCTTGATGTCCTTTCAAAAGTTACTGGCAAGCTTTCCATTATTATTATCATTATGAACACATGCATTAAAACCTAATAGATATGTTTTAATCCATTGCAGTTTTTATCCTTCTGGATGATCTATTTGTCCTATCTTTAGCCAGTAGGAGCTTCTTCAGGTAATCTCTTAAGTACATTGACACGTCTCTAGTAGTATCTCAAAGCTTCTTTGCTATCTGTGCTGTGCTGCACTGCGCTCAGTCACTAAGTGGTGTTCAACTCTTTGCAACCCCATGGACTATAGCCCACTAGGTTCCTCTGTCTATGGGATTCTCCAGAAAAGAATACTAGAGTGGGTTGCCATTTCCTACTTCAGAGGATCTTCCCAACCCAGGGATCAAACCCATATCTCTTGTGTCTCCTGCATTGGCAGGCAGGTTCTTTACCACTGTACCACCTGGGAAGCCCCATTCCTGTCTAGTATGGCAAATTATTTTAGGTTCATCTTGAGCCTTTTCTTCCCCAGAGCAGGAATCAGTCAATTCTCCAAGAGTCTCTGGTTCCTCTCAGTAGTAAATGGTATTAGAATTGAGAATCTGGGACTTCCCTGGTGGTCCAGTGATTAAGATTCCACACTTCCACTGCAGGGAGTGAGTTTAATCCCTAGCAGGGCAGGTTCCATGTGCCACACAGTGAGGCCAAAAAAAAAAGAAGAAGAAATGACAGTCTGAACTAGCAATGCTCACTGCTTACTGGGCTTGTCATTCCTTCTAGGCCTTCTTAGTCAACAGATAGGAAAATAATTTCAGGTAAAATACAGTTCACAATGACGATTTAAATGCAGAGTTACAGAGTTTTTAAAACTTCACCTTATCCATCTTACATCTTTCTCGCCTTCCAATTATGCCAAAAGTCTCAGTTTTCAATGTCAATAACAGAATCATTCGTTTGATTTATTCAATGATACACACAGCCTCCGAGTAACAATACTAACACCACTATCACCAGTATCATTACTGAGTATGATTTAAGATATTTCACAGTTCTTTTTGTCTCTGGAGAACATTCCTTTATTGTTGTAGAAGTACTGTGTTCTCTTGGAGTGTCACTTGGAATAACTCCTTTCTGTGTGGTTACATCAACAATTGGATTTATAGTTAGGTTAATTTGTTTCATTTTTCTGAAAATCTTTTTCAAGTTCAATTAGCTTTCTTGCCATCTCACCTGTTGACTTTGCATCTCATTGTATCACCTCTCTTTCTTTGCTTATTCTTGTTTTAGGAAGGCACTGTTTTCTAAAACGCATGTGTTGGGTAAATGATCTTCTATACCCTAATGATAAATCAGATAAATCATTTTTGCTTCAGGATTCGTGGAAAGGCCTCATTCTATTTGTTGCTTGTTTTCTTTTCCTTTTTTTGCTTTTTCATTCTTAAACATGTTTCTTTCTAGCAAGGCCTTTGTTTATAACAGAGTGGATGGTTTACTTTGCCTGCCTATTCTCCAATGCGGACACTAGAGTAGGCATTTTTGTTTTAGTCACAAAGTTGTATTGATAATAATATATTTATCCATATATCGAGGCCTTATGTGCACTAAAAAGTATGAACTAAGGACCAGGTACGTGTACTGAGGACTAACTTAATCTCCCTTACAGCCCTATGACATATATATTACTGTCCCTATTTTAGAAATGAGAAACTCGAGATGTGGAATACTTTACCTAAAATAACACAACTGCTGCTAAGTTACTTCAGTCGTGTCCGACTCTGTGTGACCCCATAGACGGCAGCCCACCAGGCTCCCCCATCCCTGGGATTCTCCAGGCAAGAACACTGGAGTGGGTTGCCATTTCCTCCTCCAATGCATGAAAGTGAAAAGTGAAAGTGAAGTCGCTCAGTCATGTCCGACTCTTAGTGACCCCATGGACTGCAGCCCACCAGGCTCCTCCGTCCATGGGATTTTCTAGGCAAGAGTGCTGGAGTGGATTGCCATTGCGTTCTCCAAAAATAGCACAGCTAGTAAGTGCCAAAGCCAGGAAGAATCCCTTCTCAGAGTTAAATCTGCAAGAGAGACTGACGTTCACCTCCCTGACTCTAAACTCTGCCATCTAGTGTATTTCCCACTGCTCTGATTTTAGGCCTGTCTTTAAGGCAAAGAATGTAATCCCTAGTAAAGGTGAGGGAAAGCTGCGAGTTTTCTCTCAACCATTTGCAGTTGCAAGAATCTATAAGCGGCCACCCGTTCCCAGCATTCCCTGCTCCCAGGGCTCACCTTTTCGCCGTCCTTTGTCCACAGCAGCTCTCAGGATGACGTGCATGACAGCCAGTCCCTCCCAAGGTGATATATGGAAAAACTAGACTCTGAACAGAACGGAACAGAATCAATCCAATGGGAGTAGGAAATGGAAGGCAAGACCCTGGCCCCTCAGAAAGGAGCCTGCCAGTTTCATGGAGCAAAATCCTTCTCTGACTATGGGCAGACAGGGGGAAGAGAGGAGATTGTTCTTCCTTATTATCCATTCTTTACAGAGCAGACAGTGGGCGGAACATGTGCCACCAAAGAAGCTGAGAATTCTGGGCCCATTTTGGCATACCTGGTAGATACTCAATTATTGGACAATATTATAAATCACCTGTATTATGAGAAAAAGAGGCCTTGAGACAATAAGTACCTGGCCCATCTTTCATTAGAATTATGGTTGGGGAAATTTCCCCCAAAATATTCAGATGATTGACTCTTTCTATTTTCAGAGCGGTTTTTCTTTCATTTCATTAACATTCACACAGCAACTGGGAGAAAAGCCTTTCAAGAACCGATTGCCTGAGGCCATTTAAAGTATAAGTCCTCTATATGCTAAATAATTTAATCTTCACAACAAACCCATGAGGCAAAGGTTAATTTTCCATTTTGTCAAATTAAGGAAACCTCAACTGAAAGAAAATTTAGCCAAGGTCACTTTGCTATTGAGCAGTGGAGGCTGAATTCCAAGGTGCTTGCTACTACACCACCCTACCAAGACCCTGTATGCAAGACAGCAAAAGAGACACAGATGTAAAGAACAGACTTTTGGACTCTGTGGGAGAAGGCAAGGATGGGATGGTTTGAGCGAATAACATTGAAACATGTATATTACCATATGTGAACTAGATCACCAGTCCAGGTTCGATGCATGAGACAGGGCACTCAGGGCTGGTGCACTGGGATGACTCTGAGGGATGGGATGGGGAGGGAGGTGGCAGGGGGGTTCAGGATGGGGAACACATGTACACCCATGGCTGATTCATGTCCATGTATGGCATAAACCACTGCAGTATTGTAAAGTAATTAGCCTCCAATTAAAACAAATTATTAAAAAGAAGAAGAAGAAGAATCCTTTTGTCTAGTAGTAAAGTAATGTTCAAAATTCTCCAAGCCAGGCTTCAGCAATATGTGAACCATGAACTTCCAGATGTTCAAGCTGGTTTTTAGAAAAGGTAGAAGAACCAGAGATCAAATTGCCAACATCCGCTGGATCATCGAAAAAGCAAGAGAGTTCCAGAAAAACATCTATTTCTGCTTTATTGACTATGCCAAAGCCTTTGATGTGTGGATCACAATAAACTGTGGAAAATTCTGAAAGAGATGGGAATACCAGACCACCTGACCTGCCTCTTGAGAAACCTATACGCAGGTCAGGAAGCAACAGTTAGCCAGAAAGAAAAACACCAATACAGTATACTAACGCATATATATGGAATCTAGAAAGATGGTAACAATAACCCTGTGTATGAGACAGCAAAAGAGACACTGATGTATAGAACAGTCTTATGGACTCTGTGGGAGAGGGAGAGGGAGAGGGTGGGAAGATTTGGGAGAATGGCATTGAAACATGTAAAATATCATGTATGAAACGAGTTGCCAGTACAGGTTTGATGCACGATACTGGATGCTTGGGGCTAGTGCACTGGGACAACCCAGAGGGATGGTATGGGGAGGGAGGAG
>NW_011494601.1:1513850-1519249 GCF_000754665.1 Bison bison bison
AGTTGACTCATTGGAAAAGACTCTGATGCTGGGAGGGATTGGGGGCAGGAGGAGAAGGGGATGACAGAGGATGAGATGGCTGGATGGCATCACCGACTCGATGGACGTGAGTTTGAGTGAACTCCGGGAGTTGGTGATATACAGGGAGGCCTGGTATGCTGCAGTTCATGGGGTCGCAAAGAGTCGGACATGACTGACTGAACTGAACTGAACTAAACTCCTTGGAAGGAAAGCTATGCCAAACCTAGTAAGCATATTAAAAAGCAGAGACATTACTTTGCCAACAAAAGTCCGTCTAGTCAAGGCTATGGTTTTTCCAGTAGTCATGTATGGATATGAGAGTTGGACTATAAAGAAAGCTGAGTGCCAAATAATTGATACTTTTGAACTGTGGTGTTGGAGAAGACTCTTGAGAGTCCCTTGGACTGCAAGGAGATCCAAGCAGTCCATTCTAAAGGAGATCAGTCCTGGGTGTTTATTGGAAGGACTGATGCTGAAGCTGAAACTCCAGTACTTTGGCCACCTGATGCGAAGAACTGGCTCATGTGAAAAGCCCCTGATGCTGGGAAAAATGGAAGGCAGGAGGAGAAAAGGATGAAAGAAGATGAGATGGCTGGATGTCATCACCGACCAATGGACATGAGTTTGGGTAAACTCCGGGAGTTGGTGATGGACAGGGAGGCCTGGCATGCTGCAGTTCATGGAGTCGCAAAGAGTCGGCCTCGAATGAGCGACTGAACTGAACCAAACTGAAAGCTCTCCCAGGAATATTGATCCCTGATGCCCAAGAGAGAAGCAGATCTGAGCTCCCAGGTACAAGGTCTCATAGGCTTGTTAGTTATCCACTTAATCTCCAGCCTGTTTTGCAACAAAGCCCTCATATTCACAGAAACTGCTCAGCTCTGGTTGTGGTGATGGCCTCATGTCACCTACACTTCTCCACCTGCTTGAGCCCTTCAGCAGCAGGTACTATGTACCTATGGTCTCATTGCTTCTCTTCCCAGTATCAAAGCAAAACCCTTCTCTATCCTTTATCAATCTAGAGCCCATCAAGCTAAGCAGGGTCCAGAAATCTGTTTTTTCCTTTACCCAGTGAGTTTTCACAGTGAGAAAGCTTCATCTTTGATGAAAGAAAGACTCATGAATAAACCTTGGCTGCTCTGGTCTTGGGCTGGTTAATGTCCCTTGCAGAACCTGTTTTTCCCAATTGAAAGACAAAGGGCACTTCCTACTTGTTCTTTGGTTGGTGAGGTTCTTCCCAAGGAGGATTCTGTGCCTTGAGGCATGAAAGGGGGGCAATTTTAAGAAGAGGCTGCTTTCGTGTCAGTCTTCTGAAAAGCGTGCCCCACTTGGGTCTAATGCAGCTGGTTTTTCCAGTTATTAAGGGATACTGCAAAACCATTTTAGCTTCCCTATTCTCTGCCTAAAGGCACTAAGCCTATCAACAAACACAGAGACAGGGGTTCCACTGAGAGAAGATAAATATTAGAATGTGCATTGGCTCTACATAGAAAAATTTGAAGGCCATAAGGGGTATACTTCTAAATAAAAGCAGTAACTATGCAACCCCAAAATATTAGGGCCTGAACTTTCTGCTTCCCCTCCCTTGATTCTGGCTTGGACTCCACCCAGCACAGGCACAGTTTGAACTGCAGCTGCTCATCCCAGCCTGCTCAGCCAACACATTTGTGTCCACTGGAAGGGCTCTAAGTGCTCAGGGAATGCAAATCCTTCTTGCCTGGGGTGGAAAGCCCTAGGACCCAGGTCACTGTGAGCTAGCTAGTGTCTGGGCTAAATCTCCAGCCAAGAACAAGCTGGTCCCTCTCCCTTCCACAGTGATTATGACTCACCTGACTCGTCCCTTCTTAATTCCTCAGCAGAAACTTCTCAGTCTCTTTAACTTCTTTTTAATCAGGTCAAATAAAAATGTTTTTAATTAACTGCCTTGGATTTTATGCCTCACACCCAGCTGCTTTGTGCAATCTGGCAGGTCCCATCTGTCTGTTTCAGCAGGCTGCTTCTGCATCCATGCTCCTTTCCCATCCTTTTGTTGAGCAACCCCTGGGCATCCACATTATTCTGGGTGCTGGGAAGACAAGATACATAAGGAACTACAGTCCAGAAGGGGAGGCCACACATCAACACAGAACTCAGTACAGCCTGATGAGGATTATAGCCATGGGAAGTGCAAAAACAGGAGGGAGGGATGGCCATACTGCAGGGAATCAAGAAAATCTTCACAGAGCAGCCTGCTTTGTATCTTAAGAAATATATTGACCAAATCAGGGAGTGATTATTTTGTAAAAGGCAAAGAACAACAAAAACCTTCACAGTGGTAACCAGAGGAAGGAAGGAATAAATAAAATGTGATCTTTGTGTAATGAAAAAAACTCAGACTTAAGAAACTTGCCCTTGGGGTCTGCAAATCCTCCCTATCAGGACAGAATAAACTGTGTTCATATGTTAGTGCTATTTCCCCAAATCTGGCCAGCACCAAATTAAGACAGTCTCTAGGGAAGGGAGTTTTGAAAGAGGTGTGAGTGACAAATTCCACTTCATCTTCAAGGCACTTTGTTGGGAAGGAACTTTGGCAGAGGGACCAAGAGTCAGGGGAGAAGAGGAGGGATGAGTAAGGTGCCTGGATGAGTTGATTTCTTCTCAGGTACCCTGAGCTGGTAAGGGTAGAATGAAAGCAGCCCAGGAATCTTCCCATAGAAGCCACTTCCTGAGTGTCTTCAACCAGCAACTTAGCAGCCCGGGGGCTCAACATTTAGCCCAGATTGTCAAACGATTTAGCCTCCACTGCCTTCTAGATCAAGACAGTGACATTCCTCTGGTATCTGCCTTTTTCTGAAGGCTGCAGAGAACTTCAGACTGAACTAGATGAGGAAGAGAGGAGGGGAAGGGGAAGAGAGTGAGGGGGAGAAGAAAACATGTCATCTCTACTCATTTCCTAATGCCACTGTAAACGTTTGCAACCAATTTAGTGGCTTAAAACAACACAAATATAGTACTTCATAGTTTCTCTGGGTTGGATATCTAGCAGAGTGTAACCTTCTCAGGGTCTCATAAGACCAAAGTCAAGGTGTCAGTCAGTGAGCCTGGGCTCTTATCAGGAGGGTCAGTGGGAGAACCCACTTCCAGGCTTATTCAGGTTATTGGCAGTTCCTGGTAGTTGTAGTACTGAGATTCCAGTTCTTTAAAATGAGAACCCAGCATAGCATGCTGCGTGCTTCCTGTGCTTTCAGTCTCTGAAGACTTCCTCTTCCTCTGCTTTTAGGGATTCCTATAAATACAGGTTTTTTGTTTTTGTTTTTTTTTTTTGCATTTCTTTTCCATGGGGATGGTCTTGATCCCTGTCTCCTGTATAATGTCACAAACCTCATTCCATAGTTCCTCAGGCACTCTATCTATCAGATCTAGCCCCTTAAATCTATTTCTCACTTCCACTGTATAATCATAAGGGATTTGATTTAGGTCATACCTGAATGGCCCAGTGGTTTTCCCTACTTTCTTCAATTTAAGTCTGAATTTGGCAATAAGGTTTGTCTAGTCAAGGCTATGGTTTTTCCTGTGGTCATGTATGGATGTGAGAGTTGGACTGTGAAGAAAGCTGAGTGCCAAAGAATTAATGCTTTTGAACTGTGGCATTGGAGAAGTCCCTTGGACTGCAAGGAGATCCAACCAGTCCATTCTAAAGGAGATCAGTCCTGGGTGTTCATTGGAAAGAATGGTGCTAAAGCTGAAACTCCCGTACTTTGGCCACCTCATGCGAAGAGTTGACTGATTGGAAAAGACTCTGATGCTGGGAGGGATTGGGGGCTAGACGAGAAGGGGACGACAGAGGATGAGATGGCTGGATGGCATCACTGACTCGATGGACGTGAGTCTGAGTGAACTCCGGGAGTTGGTGATGGACAGGGAGGCCTGGCGTGCTACGATTCATGGGGTCACAAAGAGTCGGACACGACTGAGTGACTGATCTGATCTGATCTGATAAATACACTGAGTCCATCCAAAAGATCCAGGATAATTCTCTTATCTTAAGTCACTGATGAGAGGCCTTAATTCCATCTGCAAAATGCTTTTTTCTCTGTAAGATAACATATCTGTAGCTATGATATCTCATCATATTTGCAGTGCCAAGAATTAGACAATAGAATCTTCTTGGGATTCCAAACTTGCCTAATATGCCATCTTTCTCCCCTTCAGTGCCCATCGCCTTGTTATCTAATCTTATTTTTTTTTAATGAGTGTCAAAAAAAAAAAAAAAACTTTGCTATAAGAGGTGGTCTTACTCTATAAGGAACACCTACCTTAGTTGGGGAATTCAAAAAGAGACACAAAAATTAATCACAGCAATCATCACAAACTGCACATCTATGGCGCTTACTAGTTCACACCAATCTATTCATATTCCCTAAATGCCATGTGGCATTCCACCTTCCTGCTTTAATTGTTTCTCTGTACTTTTTGATAACCCTCAAAAAGCCAGGCTTCATGAGTTTGTTCAGATATCTCCTCCATAAAGTCCTCACACACTGGTTATAGCAAACAGACTCTTCCAACAATACAAGAGAAGACTCTACATATGGACATCACCAGATGGTCAACACTGATATCAGGTTGATTATTTCTTTGCATCCAAAGATGGAGAAGCTCTATACAGTCAGCAAAAACAAGACCAGGAACTGACTGTGGCTCAGATCATGAACTCCTTATTGTCAAATTCAGACTTAAATTGAAGAATGTGGGGAAAACCACTAGACCACTCAGGTATGATCAAAATCAAATCCCTTATGATTATACAGTGGAAGTGAGAAGTAGATTTAAGGGACTAGATCCAATAGAGTGCCTGATGAACTATGGACGGAGGTTCATCATAGGAGACAGGGAGCAAGACCATCCCCAAGAGAAAGAAATGCAAAAAAGCAAAATGGCTGTCTGAAGAGACATTATAAATTGCTGTGAAAAGAAGAGAAGCAAAAAGTAAAGAAGAAAAGGAAAGGTATACCCATTTGAATGCAGAGTTCCAAAGAATAGCAAGGAGAGATAAGAAAGCCTTCCTCGGTGATCAATGGAACAAAACAGAGGAAACAATAGAATGGGAAAGACTAGATCTCTTCAAGAAAATTAGAGATACCAAGGGAAAATTTCATGCAAAGATGGGCTCAATAAGGAAGAAGTGATGGGGACCTAACAGAAGCAGAAGATATTCAGAAAAGGTAGCAAGAATACACTGAAGAACTATACAAAAAAGATCTTCATGACCCAGATGATCACGATGGTGTGATCACTGACCTAGAGCCAGACATCCTGGAATGCGAAGTCAAGTGGGCCTTAGGAAGCATCACTATGAACAAATCTAGTGGAGGTGATGGAATTCCAGTTGAGCTATT
>NW_011494601.1:1519349-1520274 GCF_000754665.1 Bison bison bison
GCTCAAACTACCACACAATTGCACTCATCTCACACACTAGTAAAGTAATGCTCAACATTCTCCAAGCCAGTCTTCAACAATACATGAACCATGAACTTCCAGATGTTCAAGCTGGTTTTAGAAAAGGCAGAGGAACCAGAGATCAAATTGCCAACATCCGCTAGATCATGGAAAAAACAAGAGAGTTCCAGAAAAACATCTACTTCTGCTTTATTGACTATGCCAAAGCCTTTGACTGTGTAATCACAATAAAGTGTAGAAAATTCTGAAAGAGATGGGAATACCAGACCACCTGACCTGCCTCTTGAGAAACCTATATGCAGGTTGTTGGAAGCAACAGTTAGAACTGGACATGGAACAACAGACTGGTTCCAAATCGAGAAAGAATACATCAAGGCTGTATATTGTCACCCTGCTTATTTAACTTCTATGCAGAGTACATCATGAGAAATGCTGGGCTGGATGAAGCACAAGCTGGAATCAAGATTGCCGGGAGAAATATCAATAACCTCAGATATGCAGATGACACCACCCTTATGGCAGAAAATGAAGAAGAACTAAAAAGCCTCTTGATGAAAGTGAAAGAGGAGAGTGAAAAAGTTGGCTTAAAGCTCAACATTCAGAAACCTATGACCATGGCATCTGGTCCCATCACTTCATGGGAAATAGATGGGGACACAGTGGAAACAGTGTCAGACTTTATTTTTTGGGGCTCCAAAATTACTGCAGATGGTGATTGCAGTCATGATAATTAAAAGGTGCTTACTTCTTGGAAGGAAAGTTATGACCAACCTAGATAGCATATTGAAAAGCAGAGACATTACTTTGCCAACAAAGGTCCATCTAGTCAAGGCTATGGTTTTTCCAGTAGTCATGTATGGATGTGAGAGTTGGACTGTGAAGAAAGCTGAGCACCAAAGAATTG
>NW_011494601.1:1520374-1521537 GCF_000754665.1 Bison bison bison
ATGTAAAGAGTTGACTCACTGGAAAAGACTCTGATGCTGGGAGGGATTGGGGGCAGGAGGAGAAGGGGACGACAGAGGATGAGATGGCTGGATGGCATCACCGACTCGATGGACATGAGTTTGAATGAACTCTGGAAGTTGGTGATAGACAGGGAAGCTGGGCTTGCTATAATTCATGGGGTCTCAAAGAGTCGGACATGACTGAGTGACTGAACTGAACTAAACTGAACTGATGCCCTACTCTTTTGCAACTCCACCAGGCTCCTCTGTCCATGGGATTTCCCAGGAAAGAATACTGAAGTCAGTTTCCATTTCCTTCTCCAGGGAATCTTCCCAACCCAGGGATCAAATCCATGTCTCTTGTGTTGGCAGATGGATTCTTTACCACTGAGCCATCAGTTCAGTTCAGTCCAGTCGATCAGTCATCTCCGACTCTTTGAGACCCCAGGGACTGCATCACACCAGTCTTGCCAGTCCATCATCAACTCCCAGAGCTTACTCAAACTCATGTCCATTGAGTCAGTGATGCCATCCAACTATCTCATCCTCTGTCGTCCCCTTCTCCTCCTGCCTTCAATCTTTTCCAGCATCAGGGTCTTTTCCAATGAGTCAGCTCTTCACATCAGGTGGCCAAAGTATTGGAGTTTCAGCTTCAGCATCAGTCCTTCCAATAAATATTCAGGACTGATTTCCTTTAGGATGGACTGATTGGATCTCCTTGCAGTCCAAGGGACTCTCAAGAGTCTTCTCCAACACCACAGTTCAAAAGCATCAGTTCTTCAGCACTCAGCCTTCTTCACAGTCCAACTCTCACATCCATACATGACCACAGGAAAAACCATAGCCTTGACTAGATGAACCTTTGTTGGCAAAGTAATGTCTCTGCTTTTGAATATGCTATCTAGGTTGGTTATAACTTTCCTTCCAAGGAGTAAGCACCTTTTAATTTCATGACTACAGTCACCATCTGCAGTGATTTTGGAACCCCAAAAAATAAAATCTCTCACTGTTTCCCCATCTAGTTGCCATGAAGTCATGGGACTGGATGCCATGGTCTTAGTTTTCTGAATGTTGAGTTTTAAGCCAACTTTTTCACTCTCCTCTTTCACTTTCATCAAAAGGCTCTTTAGTTCTTCTTCACTTTCTTCCATAAGGATATTATC
>NW_011494601.1:1521637-1530581 GCF_000754665.1 Bison bison bison
ATGTACTCTGCATAGAAGTTAATAAGCAGGTACAATATACAGCCCTGATGTACTCCTTTTCCTATTTGGAACCAGTCTGTTGTTCCATGTCCAGTTCTAACTGTTGCTTCTTGACCTGCATACAGATTTCTCAGGAGTCAGGTCAGGTGGTCTGGTATTCCCATCTCTTTCAGAATTTTCCACAGCTTATTGTGATCCACACAGTCAAAGGCTTTGGCATAGTCAGTAAAGCAGAAATAGATGTTTTTCTGGAACTCTCTTGCTTTTTTGATTATCCAATGGATGTTGGCAATTTGGATAAAAGGAAAGATATACCCATTTGAATGCAGAGTTCCAAAGAATAGCGAGGAGAGATAAGAAAGCCTTCTTCAGTGGTCAATACAAAGAAATAGAGGAAACAATAGAATGAGAAAGACTAGGATCTCTTCAAGAAAATTAGAGATACCAAGGGAAGTTTTCATGCAAAGTTGGGCACAATAAAGGACAGAAATGATATGAACCTAACAGAAGCAGAAAATATTATGAAGAGGTGGCAAGAATATACAGAAAAACTGTACAAAAAAGATCTTCTTGACCTATATAACCATGGTGGTGTGATCACTCACCTAGAGCCAGACATCCTGGAATGGGAAGTCAAGTGGGCCTTAGGAAGCATCACTATGAACAAAGCTGGTGGAGGTGATGGAATTTCAGTTGAGCTATTTCAAATCCGGAAAGATGATGCTGTGAAAGTGCTGCACTCAATATGCCAGCAAATCTGGAAAACTCAGCAGTGGCCACAGGACTGGAAAAGGTCAGTTTTCATTCCAATCCCAAAGAAAGGCAATGCCAAAGAATGCTCAAACTACCTCACAATTGCACTCATCTCACAAGCTAGCAAAGTAATCCACAAAATTCTCCATGTCAGGCTTCAACCATACGTGAACCATGAACTTCCAAATGTTCAAGCTGGATTTAGAAAAGGCAGAGGAACCAGGGAAGCCCATTATAGTCTATACCTTTATCAATAGTATTAATATAGCTGGGAGTGGGGATGTGCAAGCAGAAGCAGGAACTACATGATCCTAGGAAAAGAGAAGGCAAAAACCATAAGTCAGAGAAGTGTCCAGGGGTGGATCAGCAATGTTTTTCCACTTTGGAAAAGATTCTTAGGCCCCTTCCCTGAGCCCAGGGCTCAAATTCTCTGACAAATAATTCTGTGTCCAGATGCTTTGTTGAGGGAAAAGTAAATATGCCATTGTAAATAAACACATCAATAGTCTAAGCTGTGCACCAGTCTACTGTGAGCTTTGTTTGCTTGAATAAATCCTTGAGAGCCTAGAAAAATGCTGGCTGCCCTAAAAAAAAAAAATGTGAAGAACTTCACACCAAAGGACCACACTGAAAATGGACCCTATTGGGAGGTTGATCAACCTGCCTCCTTGTGGGAAGTGGGCCTTTCAGAATTGAGATTTACCCATCTCCCCACCAAGAGGCTGCTGGGGAAGAGCCATGGTGCTGGGGATTGGGGTATGAAAGATGGCCCAAACATCTCTCTATGTGTGTGCTAAGTCACTTCAGTTGTGTCTAACTCTTTGCAATTCCATGGACTGTAGCCCACCAGGCTCCTCTGTCCATGGGATTCTTCAGGAAAGAATACTGGAGTGGGTTGCCATGCTGTCCTCCAGGGGAATCTTCCTGATCCAGAGATCAAACGCATGTCTCTTATGTCTCCTGCATTGGCAGGTGGGTTCTTTACCACTAGCACCACCTGGGAATCCCCCTTCTCTGCCTTCTCTTTTAAGAAGGTGGAAGTTGTACCCCTTCCTCTTGAATCTGAGTGGGGACTGGGACTGCTTTGACCACTGGAATGTGGAGGAAGTGACATCCTGAGACTTGCTAACCCTCGGCACTAAGATTGCCTGAACCCTTCCAATTCCTTCTCTTAGAGATCCAGGCTGACCATGTTAAATGTCCAGGGTAGAGATATGCCACATGGAGAAGACCCAGAGGACAAGATGCCACATGGAATAGAGGCTACATGGAGTAGCACCCAGGTTACAGCCCCATCAAACAGCAAGTACAAGAGAAACCCCAAAAAGACAATAGAGAAACCAGCCAACTGAGCCCTAGTCAACCCATGGAATTGTGAGATGTCATTAAGTGGTTGTTGTTTAAGCCACTAAGTTTGGGGGTGGTTTTTTAGACAAAAATAAGTCATCAAAACACCATTCAAGCCAGTTCCTCAGTCTTCCTTTTAAATGACTGTAATAACTGTTCACTAGACTAAGTGAGTTGAAAACTTTACACTATAGATCCATTGAATTCTTTTCCTCTGTTTGAGACCTATTTAATAGGTAAGAAACTGAGACTCAAATCAGTTAAGCAACTTGCCCAACATTGCATAACTAGTTAGAAGGAAACTAAGCCGAGTGCAACCCAAATGCTGACCAACGTGCTGTTTCCCCTTCGACCATCCAGCCCCGCCCTAACACTCCTCTCCGGCAGCACTGTCTGGTCCTCATTTATGCTCAGCAATGGGCTCTGAAAGACTTTTCAGAACACACACCAAAAAACTGTCATATATCCTGGGACAGCTGCTCCTCATCTGTAGTACCCATAGCTTCTAAAACAGCACTGAGCACACAGTAGGAACCAATAAATGCCTGCTGTTTAAAACACAGATCCATTGATTACAATAAAAATAGAGCAGATTGCCAATTTTCAGGAATATGCCCTACACGAGGATTTCTCTCTTATGGAGTTTATTCTGGTCACTCTTTCAGCAGAGGCTCATTGCAGGGAGAATTGTTACCATGCATTTTCTAGAATAATGTGATTAAGTCTCTGATGGATGAAGTGAGTTGTTGCAAAAAATTTATTCAGCTTTCAAAATTTTCTAGAAGAGGAAACCCCAGATCAGAGGCCCAGATCACTTTTCTCACACCAGCTTTGCCCTGAAGCACATTGCCTGAGACTGGGGCTGCATGTCTTTAGCGACTTAATTAAATTGACAAAGTCAGTTCTTTTTTCTTAATCAATGCTGTGATGATGTCAGTTACCAAAGCCTGCAATCCCTTTTCCAGCTTGACAGGATAAGAGAAAGCCCGGTGCAGCCAACTCATATGGAAGCGCTTCTGTGACACGTCCTCAAGGAAGACAGGAGATGAAAGCTCCAATCTCCTTCTGACATGAACTGCATTTAAGGTCTGGAGTAAATCACAACTAAAGTGCACATATTTATTAACCGCTTGCTGAGGGTGAAGTACTCTGCTAAGTGCTAGAAGAAATGATAATAATGAAAACATCTCATATATATATTATGTTTATCAGATTAGAAAACATTTTCTCATATCAGCTCATTCAATCCCCATAATGTTCTTGAAAACAGATAAGCTGACCACTGTTCTGCAGAAAACTGAGGTCATAAGAGGCCATTGGATCAGCCCACATTTACTCACCTGGTTCCCAAGTGGGGCCAAGACTTAAGAGGATATGGTAATTCTACATTTATTACCCTTTCCAGGATGTGATGAATCAGTGAATGAACAATGTATAATAAAATTGATATATGTAGATGATAAGCAAAGACTGTGTAGTCTGAGAGGGTCTGATTAGGCTTCTGGAATTTGGGCCATGTTTAGAAGACTGGCCTGCCCACTGAGAGTGTTTGAGAGCCATGGGCTGAAGGGCTGAGCAGCAGGGCTCCTCACGGACACTGAGACCTTCTTCCCATCTGAAGAGCTGGTTGGGAACTTGAGGCTTCACACCACCTGGGCACTGCATCCTACAGATGAGCCAGGGGAGGCTGTGATTATACCCTTCTCACAGAGAAAGACCAGAGCAGCAGGTCATCTAGAGTTGCATGGGTATAGCCAGCTGGCCCTCACTTCAGAATTCTCCCTCCCAAGCCATGCTGCTGCTTGTCACATTTTCTTTCACAGGGCTCAGGGACTTAGTGATGTAGCCGTGTCAAACGCATATTCTCCTCGTTCCTATGGAAGCCTCTCACAGGACACACTGCCTCTTACACACCCAGGCAGCATGTCTAATGGGAGGGGTAATGGCTGTAAAGTAAAGGGACCTAAATTCAAATCCTATGTGGCCATTTGATAACATAGCCATAATATCTTTAACATGCATTTCATCAAGAGGTGGGGTCTATGTGGAATGAGACTGAGCTGTGACTACTTCTACAAATAGACTAGAGAGGAAGTGATGCTAGGTGACTTGCTAGGTCAGAAGAAATCTTGCAGCTCCTGCTTTGGGGCTTAGGGAGACT
Source organism: Bison bison bison (assembly GCF_000754665.1). Classification (NCBI taxonomy): domain Eukaryota; kingdom Metazoa; phylum Chordata; class Mammalia; order Artiodactyla; family Bovidae; genus Bison; species Bison bison. Next base: position 1,525,899 of record NW_011494601.1, read on the forward strand.
TGGCCTCCAATGGTCCCTCTAGAAACCAAGCACCATGGTGGAGGTGCTACATGTGGAGCAAGCTACATGTGGAGGCCACGTGTAGGTGCTTTTGGCAACGCGCTGTGCTTAGTCACTCAGCCATGTGCGACTTTTTGCAACCCTATGGACTGTACCCTGCCAGGTTCCTGTGTCCATGGGATTCTCCAGGCAAGAATACTGGAGAAGGTTGCCATGCCCTCTTATAGGGGATCTTCCCAACCCAGGGATCAAACCCAGGTCTCCCACATTACAGTGGGATTCTTTCCCATCTGAGCCACCAGGGAAGCCCAAGAAAACTGAACTGGGTAGCCTATCCCTTCTCCAGGGGAACTTCCCGACCCAGGAATCAAACCAGGGTCTCCTGCATTACACGTGGATTCTTTACCAGCTGAGCTAACAGGAAAGCCCAAAGGTTATGTGTGTGCTAAGTCGCTTCAATCGTGTCTGACTCTGTGCGACCCCATGGACTGCATCCCACCAGGCTCCTCTGTCCATGGGATTCTCCAGGCAAGAATATTGGAATGGGTTACCATTTCCTTCTCCAGAGGACCTTCCCGACCCAGGGATTCAATCTGGGTCTCATATCTACCTGCATCAGTAGGCATAGTTCCAGTGAAATGAGCCTTCCCAACGTTTCCCCCACCCAGAAGTACCTACCGTCATTGGAGTCCTTGATGGAGTAGAGACAAGCCCCTCCCCTGCCCTGCCCAAAATCCTGATCCACAGGGTCTGTGAGCAGAATGAATGGAGGTCATTTTATACCACTAGGAAATGGTTTGGAGGTTGTTTGGTACACAGCATAAAAACAAAACAAAACAAAAAAAAAACTACCATCTCACCATTAGGTACTGACGGTGTGACTTCGGGAAAAGCAGCCGACCCCTTTAAAGAGCCCTCTGTATACAATAATGATTTTAAAATAAAATCCTGCCTCATGTGATGTTGTCAGGAGTAAATGAGACAGAGAAAGTGGCTCACTCGGCACCATGCGCAGTACATTAGGGCACGCACTAATGAGTGTCAGTTTCCACGTGAGGTGAAAACGAGGCTTCAGTTTGTCCTGACAAGTGCTGCTCTCCATCCTCCATCTCATCAGACATCCTTCTTCACTTCCTCCCAGGGCTCAGACTTCACAGGGTAGACCTTCTAAACCTGCTTCCTCTCAGCCTCACAGCAGCTGATTGCCTGGCGGGGTGAGAAGACCCAGGGCAGAGTGGAGGTCTTTCATGCGTGATGCCCCTCTTTTCTCTGGAGTCTGATCTTGACAACTGTGGGGAGGGGGCTTCACACAGTGGCCTTTGCTGAAGTCCTCCTCGCTCCCCAGTGACTCAGCACAGGATGGACACACGCATTCATTATAATCACCAGGTAGGGGGCTTTCTTTGGAGCCTCCTGAGCTGACACCTCTATCCACACTGAATTCTGCATGAGTCTCATGATCCAAATTCACGTATGTCAGGCATATATGCACGCAGAGTGTCACGGAGCTAAGAAATAATTGTGTAGGTCTCTTCCCTCCTGAGGGCCAGCATGAGGAAAGTCCTTTCAAGACTAGAGGACGTTCCAAGCATCCTAGGAGGTGATAATTAACTCTCGGCCCCACAGGTTGGAGCCTGTGAGAGGAGGCAAGGAGAAGGGGAGCCCTCTCACCACGTGTGGTCAGATGGAACATTGCCACGCACATTCTGAGAGAACACAGCCTACAGTTCTTTAACGCAGTGCTGACATATCCCAGGCACAAGTCTCTTACTCTTAGGGAAAAAAATTAAACTTTTCTAAATCAGACTGACAACTCAATTGGAGAAACTTTTACTCCAAAACTAAAAAAAAAAAAAATAGAGCAAGAAGCTGCAAGTACTAAGGGCTTGAGTGTGAATCTCCATGAGGACTGGCTCAAAGTTGGGCTCCTCCAATGACACCCCACTGTAGGATAGGGGTTGGAAGTAGGGGGCTCCTTCCAAGTGGTTGCTGCTCCTTCTAGAACCATGAAGGGCTATCACGAAGAAGTCTGGATATTCTATGGATCCAAATACGGCTTTATGTCAAGGTCTTCCCAGGTGGCGCTAGTGGTAAAGAACCCACCTGCCAACACAGGAGACATAAGAAATGTGGGCTCGATCCCTGTATGGGGAAGATCCCCTGGAGAAGGAAATGGCAACCCACTTCAATATTCTTGCCCAAAGAGTCCCATGGACAGAGGAGCCTGGTGGGCTACAGTCCATGGGGTCTCAAGAGTCGGACACGACTGAAGTGAATGAGCATGGCTTTATGTCAAACTGACTTTATCACTAGAGTCAGATTAACAAACATTTATCAAGCACTTATTATGTGCTAAGTACTGCTCTAGAAGCAGGAAACAAGTAAAGCAAGAACCTTCTCTCAAAGAGCTTACAGTCTAGAATAGAGACGGGCCAGAGGGGTAAAGAGAAGAGAATCATTTTAAGTTCTTGGCCTTGGGAGGGGTCCTCAGGAAGGACCAGAATCTTATTTCACATTTTATTTTATTTTTTTAATTTCACGCAATTTTAAAGGTTACACTCCATTTATAGTTACTACAAACTTTTGGCTGTATTCCCCATGTTGTACAATATGTTCTTATAACCTACTTCTCATGCATTAGTTTGTACCTCCCCCTCCCCCACGCCTGTTTATTCCACATTTTAGATAAAAATTTTCTTTGCTGTGAGTTTCTGAATTTCCATAGATCCCAGCATAGTGACATTCTACTCATTCCTCTAGCCTACCAGCGTCAAAATACCTCCTTGTCTACACTAGTCGTTTCTTACAGCCCTTTTCAGAAATTTTCCACATGATTAATGTTCCATTTAAAAACCTCCACTTTGGGTAGGTTTGCAGTAGATGCCACACAGCTGTAGCTGTCAGTGGGTCACGCTGTGTGATAAATTAGCCAAGACGAAGCTCTGGGAACACTGTCACTTCCTCCACTAACATAAGAGCCATGGGTCAGTCCCTGCATCATTGCTGCTCCAGATATGACACCTGAGAACGGCAACAGGGCTCTGTGCACAGAGAAGTCTGACCAGAGACCTACCCCCTGCTGCCCACATGGCTCAGCCAGAGACCTACCCCCTGCTGCCCACATGGCTCAGCTGTGTTGTTTCCTAGAAAGTGCCTCAGTGTCCCCTTCTCTCAAACAAAAACATAAAAATCTCAATCCTTCCATTTAAAAATTCCCTAAAGACTGCATCATATAGGGTTCCAAACACTGGGTAGATGGTATGAGAACATAGGTTTTGTTCTCACCCTCTTGTTAAGGGAATTGACCGCTCTGGCCACTATTTTCTTCTAAATAAAGGAAGGGTCCCTTACTATTCTGCTCTCTGTGAATCTATAGATATGGAAGATGTACCTGTTTTTAACTTGAGGTCTTGTGTAACTTTTTCAAAGTTGTTTTATTAGCATTGTAGTAAATCTTTCCATTTAACAACTTTAAAAAAAAAACTATGTTGCAAAAAAATCTGATAACTTATTTATAATTATATACACCTGTGAACACAACCCACTCAAGTGTTCTTGTCTGGAGAATCCATAGATGGAGGAGCCTGGCAGGCTGCAGTCCATGGGGTTGCTAAGAGTTGTACATGACTGAGTGACTTCGCTTTCACTTTTTACTTTCATACATTGGAGAAGGAAATGGTAACCCACTCCAGTGTTCTTGCCTGGAGGATCCCAAGGACAGGGGAGCCTGGTGGGCTGCTGTCTATGGGGTCACACAGAGTCGGACACGACTGAAGTGACTTAGCAGCAGCAGCAGTGAACACAATATGATTACAGCACTGAGACAAGATGATTTCCCCACTACTTCATTACTAGTTGGAAATAATTATTTCCTATAACACTAAAAAGTACAGTTGTACATCTCAAAATGCCAGTGCTTTAATGTACTAAAACAAGTTGTTGCCCCTTGGAGTCTACTACACATGTTAAATTATTATTATTCTGATTATCGCATCATGGTTATAATGTATTCCACTTAGCAACGTGGATTGTATTTGTTAAGTAGTTCTGGATAATTTATTACTTATCTACTCAGTGGTTCTTACACAGCACCTGAGCAAAAGTTAAGGACAAAATGTAAGCCTTTAGTCTAAACAGACTTAATTTTCAATATTCAAAACTCAGCCTTAGGCTGCCTAAACAGAGCTGGCATGGTTTAATTCCGTTTGTCACAATCCCCCTGGATAAATAATTCCTTAATTACTTCTTAGATGGAAATATTAATCATGGGGCAGCCTTTAATAAAACCAAAATTATGGTGCTTTTTATCCCCAAAGGTTAACAGGGGAAAAAATTATTCTTCCCTTCCTTTCTTCTCTCTCCCCTGATACACAGCTTGTGTGGCACCAATCAGTTCACCATTTGAATTCTATTTAAGCGAATATGTCATCTGTCCTCAGAAATTCTGAGGGCCCTAAGCAAGGGAATGGTGTCTGATTCATATCAGGATTTGCCACAGAATTGACATTCAATAAATGAAATAGCCTGACTCTATACAAACATAACTGATTTAAGTAAATTTGGGAATGCCTTAACAATTGTGCCACTGCTTCTGTTTGCCTGCATGATATTTGGTCAGTTTCATGGTTGGTCAGTAGGTTGGTTTGGGGACTTGGGAAAGCTAATCACTTAGTATATATGTGT
>NW_011494601.1:1530681-1535706 GCF_000754665.1 Bison bison bison
ACATGTGCTCTTCCGATCTGACCCAGTGATCAAACTCGCATCTCCTGCAGTGGCAGGTGGATTCTTTACTACTAGTACCACCTGGGAAGCCGGTATAAGTGTAATCACTCAGTATAAATGATATTTAAACCTCAACCATGTGGTGGATTTGGCGCTCTGCACTGGAAATGTTTCCTGCACTCTAGAAACTCACAGTGTGTTGGGGAAGATAGACTTACAAAAAGATAGGTTAACCATGAACTTCTCTCGCAAGCTATTAAACACTAAGGTAGAGGTGGAAACACTGCTTTTGACCCTCAGATACTGCCCAGAAAGGCTCTCTTGGTTTGACAAGTGTGTGGAGAGTGTGCATTCGTTGTCCCAATGTGATGGTGTAAGAAAGCCTTTTGCGAGCCTATCCAATCTGTAGATGTTTAAAATCTCAAGGGTGAGAAGTTTGTTCGCAGAGGAGAGGAGCAAATCTATTTGGATAATTGAGGTGAAGACATTAGACAATGTCTTCAATTAGACAATTAGACAATGTCTAACTTCCGTAAGACATTGCTGCACACAGAGACCTTTCAGACAGAACACCTTCCATGGTTCTCAGTTACACACGGAAAGCCGCACTCTGATCTACCACTGAGTGTAAGCTGGAGACGTAAGAGCTATGACAGTGTTTTGTATGTTGCAGAGATCTCACTGAAACACAGTTTTGAAGAAACTGATTTGGAGAATTCTCAAAATGAGACAACTGATGTGAACTGGGCAAGTGTAGGTTCTGTAACACAAAAGTAAGAGATCAAGGTAGGAAAATAGGCAGCTGCAAAGAAAACAAAAGACAGCCAGGAGAGAGAAAATGTGTGTATGTAGAGGGGTAAGCGGGGAAGGGGGGCAGTGTGTGTATGTATGCATGTTACAATTTAATATTCAACAAACAAAGGAAGGGAAGAACTTGTCAAAAACTTGTGTTGGTTATGAATTTGGAAAAAATTAACTTTGAGTTTCTCCTTAAACCATATACTAAATAAACTTCTAAATGAATTACAGAGCTACATATTAAGATATTAAATTCCAATTATAGAAAAACTAGACTGTAAAATTGAATATCAAGTGTGTAAATTTAAAAGTAATAGAAGAAATCACAAAGAATAGATCATCAGACTTAATTACACACAATTAAATTTTCTGCATAGTGAAAGAACCCAAAATAAAAAGGCAGATGGGAAAAGAAATGCTGCTGTAAATATATTTTTAGAGAAAACAAAGAGGTAATGATTTTATTCTGTGACGAACAAAAGGAACATCAATTTTTAAAAGGAAAATAATTAATAGTAGATGAATGAGAAAAATATTCTGAATAAGATAAAAGGTATTTTTATCATTATCCTACTATTCTATTTATTTTTATTAAATAACATTTAACAATAATTACTGCCTGGAATTATGTGAAGTGTTGAACACACATAATTCTGAGCCCTTCTTGTAAAAACTACTTGATAATGGGTTTAATCCCAAGAAATGATCAAAATTAAAAATCAGATATGAAAACTGCAGTGAAAAATTAGTGATGATTATTTAACTATTTAAATATGGAACTAAGCAGTTACGGAATTTAAAGACCAGAATGTAAATGTTATAAACCTTAACCAAGTAAATCTAAAAACATAACAAATAAAAATTAAGACATGAAGGAAATGGAGATGGGAAAAAGTGAAAACTGGCAGTTTCTTAAATCTCCTATAGCAATAAGTTGGTTAATAAGGTGTCTACTATTTAAACGATGTAATTTTAAAAGCTTAACTCCTACCTGTTAATATTTTATAAGCTGTTCCTTCTTAACTTCGAAAGGATCTTTGGGGAAAGGAGCGATGGCATATGATAAAGAAACATTTATCTGAAATTCAGCTCTTCCTTCAATTCTTTCTTATGTAATACTGAAGGGAAATTAATTTTAATGTTTTTAAAGATGGCAGCTTAAGAACAGGCCTCTGCTTTTCTCCACTCTTATGGGTCATAGGACAGCCAAACCAGACAGGATCATCTCACAGGCAGCAAGCTGTCCGGGCAGCCCTTTCTGAAGAAAAGTCTTGAAACAAAGGAATATATAGTATGGGGAAAGTTTATATAAAGCTGAAATTTTAAATTATTGAAGTGGCTAAAATAAACCCAGTTGTTGGAGAATAAAAGTAGAAGGTAAAGGAGAGGACTAGAGGACTAAAGTCAAAGTGAAGTGAAGTGAGTGAAGTGAAAGTCGCTCAGTCATGTCCGACTCTTTGAGACCCCATGGACTGTAGCCCATGGAATTCTCCAGGCCAGAATATTGGCGTGGGTAGCCTTTCTGCAAGGGATCTTCCCAGCCCAGGAATCAAACCGGGGTCTCCTGGATTGCAGGTGGATTCTTTACCAACTGAGGTATCAGGAAAGCACATATACATACGTGTGATTAATTTAGTAACTTGAAATTGCCTTGGTGAGTGTAAAATTGTGTTCTTTTTGATGGTAGCCACTCCGACAGGTGTGAGGTGTTATTGTTATTTTGATTTGCATTTCCCTGATGATTAGTGACGTTGAGCAACTTTCCATGTGCCTGTTGGTTTATTATGAATTATATGAAATCATGTGTGTGAAAGTTTGGAAATTGTAAAGCATTAAAGAATCATTCACTCAATTAAAATAAGTCCAAGAAAATCAACAGTGAAAATATAAAAAATACAGTGTACTTGAAAATGAAGGAACTCGCTCAGGCTAAATTAAAAAGGAAATCCAAATCAGAATTATCAATTGTTCATAAAAGAGTGCAAAGAAACACAGAATTCAATCCAACTGATGTAGGAGACAGTATTGTTTGATGCTGGAGCTGTGTGATTCTGGAAACATTACTTAACCTCTCTGTGCCTCAGCAGCCTCACCACTGCAAAACAGTGGTAATAACAACACTCGCCAGTAACAACACTCGCCAGAGGCGCGTGGTGAAGACTGAATGGGAATTCACAGAAAGCACCTACAAGTCAAGTACATAATAGGAGTTCTTGAACGGTGTGTATCTTGTTGTCTTCATCCCTCCCTCTACTTTCTTTCTTCCCTTACTCTTCTCCTTCCTCGTTTTTTTAAATTCTCTAAATGTAATTCTACTACTTTTGTAATAAAAAGTACATTAAAATGTCTAATGGAGCTATTTCATTGCAAATCACATTATTAATAAAATTTAAAGGAAAAAGACTTCAACTGAATATGAAGTATCATCATTCCTTAGGTCAGCATATTCTGATATCCCTCCTTTCTGCTGATGGAGGTGTGTTAAAGTGAGGAAAGGGTGCAAACCAATGCAGAACTGTTTGATTTTGCCTATTTTAGACAGAAAAAATGACCCAGTTTCTAAGAAGGCCATCTGGGACCTACCATAATTTCTACAAGGAGGGTTATCATCTATCTCCTTTGTCTCAGAGAGAGCTGTAGAAGGAAGGAAAACAAAGATATCAGACTTCCAGCCTTTTATTTCCAAAAGTCTTATTTCAAAAGAAGGAAGAAGAGATATTGTTGCAGACTTTTCCCCAAACCTCTTGTGACCACTCCAGATGAGAACAGTCTGCAGAAGATGAAGAGTGGGGGGCAGGTCCCAAGACAGGAAGCATCCAGGCAGCAAATTCAGCAACTGACAAGACCCCAGAAGGAACTGGCTTGGGGCACACCAAGGCAGGGGCCAGAATGCGCAGCCCCCAAGAGGAACTCATGCCCCAAGGGTCATACAGGTATAAAGCAGAGTGCAGGATCCAGAGGCCTTGCTAAACGGAAGGGTCCATGTCCAGCAGTACCTGACCTTAAAGGACAGGTCATGTGAGAGCCAGATGAGCACCCTTACCAGACATTGGTCCCATGGAAGCCCTGGGATTTTGACACTATCTTCAGTGTCAGAAACTGCAGGAAAGAATGTTAAAGTTTCCCAGTTGCCCAGTAGAACAAAGGCTGAAAATAAAAAATATTTTGGAAAATAAAGTAATACGTTGTTGCACATCTGAATTTATAGTGAGACTTCTACTTGCCATATGACTCTTCCCCACCTTCAAATCATGGACTCATGTGACATGCCACCCACGAATTCTGATGTGAACTCGCCTCTGGAGTCCAGTGCTTCCTCGGTGATAATGGATGGATGGCTCTTTCTCTCTAGGGTCTTTTGCAGCCCTTTCTAGGATACATACCTTGGAGGCTTACGTTCGGTTTTATTACTCTGCATTGTGCTGTTAAGACTGCCCCTGAGATTCTTCTGTCTTCCTCACCTTCCCTTCTCCCACTTTACTAATGAGGAAATCAAGGACAATCATATAAATAACGCCCCCAGGCCACATAGCTAAATAGAGTGGTTACAGCTGCTCGTGAATAGAGAGTCTTCTCTCTTCCTAAATTGAGGCAGGATATTCCTCCTCACAGCCCTGGGAACTCAGCCAGCCCTCCCAAGAGATGAGGACACCAGCCTACAATACAGCCTGCACTGCAGCATGGCACACTCCCCCGCAGACATGACCCCAGGCACTTCAAATGTTCGGGTTTTACTGCTGGTCCCCAAGAGGAACTGTTTGTTGCACAGGCACAGCTCGTGAGATACAGTCACAAAGAAGCTTTCCAACTCTCTCTCTCCTATAGATCATCATATCCTGCAAACTGCCCTACGGCTTGAAATATAGCTTGTACTCACTAAATTCTCATCGACACTGATTCCATTGCTATGCAATTATTACATGAACATGATAACACAATAATTAGATTAACAATAGCATCTGCAATTTGTATACAGAACACTTTGTGTGTCACCTCTTACACAATGACGTTCTACAGGCATCATCACGGACGTTGTACAGATGAGAAAACCAAGACCCAAGGTGGTACAGTAAGTAGGACTTTGAATCCAAAACCTGTCTGAAAGCAAATCAAAACCTCGCTCTCTAAAATGGTGATTGCTTTCCACCTGCTAAAATCTTCTGCTGCTAAGTCACTTCAGTCGTGTCCAACTCTGTGCGACCCCATAGATGGCAGCCCACCAGGCTC
>NW_011494601.1:1535806-1536455 GCF_000754665.1 Bison bison bison
GCTCTGCACTGGAAATGTTTCCTGCACTCTAGAAACTCACAGTGTGTTGGGGAAGATAGACTTACAAAAAGATAGGTTAACCATGAACTTCTCTCGCAAGCTATTAAACACTACGGTAGAGGTGGAAACACTGCTTTTGACCCTCAGATACTGCCCAGAAAGGCTCTCTTGGTTTGACAAGTGTATGGAGAGTGTGCGTTCGTTGTCCCAATGTGATGGTGTAAGAAAGCCTTTTGCGAGCCTATCCAATCTGTAGATGTTTAAAATCTCAAGGGTGAGAAGTTTGTTTGCAGAGGAGAGGAGCAAATCAATTTGGATAATTGAGGTGAAAGTAAGACATTGCTGCACACAGAGACCTTTCAGACAGAACACCTTCCATGGTTCTCAGTTACACACGGAAAGCCGCACTCTGATCTACCACTGAGTGTAAGTTGGAGACGTAAGAGCTATGACAGTGTTTTGTGTGTTGCAGAGATCTCACTGAAACACAGTTTTGAAGAAACTGATTTGGAGAATTCTCAAAATGAGACAACTGATGTGAACTGGGCAAGTGTAGATTCTGTAACACAAAAGTAAGAGATCAAGGTAGGAAAATAGGCAGCTGCAAAGAAAACAAAAGACAGCCAGGAGAGAGAAAATGTGTGTATGT
>NW_011494601.1:1536580-1541827 GCF_000754665.1 Bison bison bison
GATCAATCATTACTCACCTTCAACAGTTATCGCTTCACCAACCCATGGCCAGTCTTGTTGCAACTATACCACACCCACCCACCATTATCTGGCCGATGTTCTGAAAACCACCTCCCAGTGTTGGCGGAGAAGGAAAAAAAATCTTACCTGAGTAGCAGGTACACTCTTTAGTGTTCTCTGGGCCTGGCAAATGTTTAAAAGATATTTTTTTTAGTGGAGGAGATATGGTGAGTTCTCCAGAGAGTCCTGTAGGTATTGCTCCCATGCTGTTCCTTTGATGTGAACATGCACATCTCCATTTTGGTGACTGGCTTAGTCAGGAATCCAGTGGCCCATCCCTAGAGTTTTGTTTTTGTTTTTGCTGAGGACCATCAGCCCTGCAAGCAGCCTATTGCGTGGGAATGGAGATGACCCAGACCCGTTCCCTCATCAAGAGCCTTCATCTGCTCAGCGGGACACACTCAGGCAACACTTGTCCTAATTAATTCTAGAGACACGGGCAAGTGTGATTCTGGTCACCTCTCCTTCAGCTGGTCCATCTGTTGCAAGCTTCTCTCTCATCCTTTAGATTTCTAAGTGCAACTCTTACTAAGGTCACAGAATAGTTCCATAGAAGTACTTCTCATTATTCTTGATGTTAGGAATAGGCACTCCAGCACCTGTACAAAAAAAAAAAATTAAAAATAAATTTCTTCTTCCCAGCCCTTTTATACCTCAACATGCAAAGAAGGTTCAGTGCCCTAAATCAGTGTTGCTCAGAGTGTGGTTCTGGCAAACGAGATACAGAGCCTGTGATGGGTTATAAACCAATGCATTGCTTCCTTCATCAAGAAAGTCTTGCTATTAAAAAAAAAAAAGTCAGCTGAATTAAACAATGTGTTTAGCCATGTAGCTGATCTACTTTCTGATTCAAGTTCCTCATGTCATTGGAGACTGTGAACAAATTGCTCACGGACCGGCTTGAGTAGTTCTTGCCCATTTACTTTGGGATTTATCCACAGTGGAAGAATTGGAATAAACTACTGTTTGTTCCTGCCAAAATTTGATTCTTCAATCAAAACTGAAACAGTAAGAATCCTGTTCTAATCCTGACGTATATAAGTAAAGATCAAGGACTCAGACCTACACAGAACAATCACAAAGATCCAGATTCTAGAAAGATTTCATAGGCATGGTTCCTGTTCCTTTGCGGTGGTCACTTGCAAATCCTATGAAGTCATCTGTTTCAGCTTGCTGAAGCAAACAGCCATATCCCTGGTTCTTACCCTCCAGAGCAAGCAGTCCAGATTTCCAACCTCAAATATTATATTTCCTTATCTGTGGGCTTTCTCTCATCTACGAGTCTACTTTGCTCTCCCAGCACAACAAATGACTGAGGAGTCCGCATATATATATCCTGTCTCCTTCACTCCTTACCGGGATCATTCTGAAATACATGCCCTACACTGGTGCTCAAAGTTTCCCAGCGAAGCACAGGCAAGAACTCACCACATCCTGAGAGCTCTCCACAAGGAAGAGCCTTTCACCTGCAACTTCTGGAGAGAAGCTCGCCAAGAAACCTGAGATGCTCGTTCAACTTGGCCATTAATAAGTTCTGAGAGGAGCGTCGAAGACAAGGTGTTGTTGCCCTTGCTTGCTTGCCCTGTATCTGTTTCATCAACAACAAGGGCATATTATGGGCAAAGGACCATCCAAAGCCAGACTAGGAGAGGCATGGACCTGGGTTCAACATCATAATCTTTCAGAAAGGATTCAGAATGGACAGCTAGGAAGAGCTGCTTACCCAGCCCTTCCTGGACCACCCACTTGGGATCATTCATTGCTAGCCAACAATTCCAAAGAACATTGGAATTCTGGCTCTCAAACCCCATTTGCTGGGGTGATGAATCATTCCACAGTGTGGAGATTGACCACGCTCTCCTGCCCTCTGCTAAGTCTGGTCTCTGTGTGCCTGCCAGGTGCCAGGGACACCTGAGCATCCTATCCAGGTGGGAAGCACAGAATTTAAGCAGCGTGCGCAAAGATGACGAGGCAGAGGCTGAGTTCTGAAATGCATGCTCTCGTTGGGAGACTGGTGAGAAAACAGGCACAGCCAAATGTGGTTTCCGGGTTTCAAGTCAGAACTTTGACTCTGCAATAAGGGACAGACCTCAGCAAATAAAACATAAAATGAAAATAGGTGAGTTACCTTGGGAAAATCATTTCTTCTTTCTTATCTTTCCATTTTCTCACCTTGAAATTCAAGCCCTACTCTTCGTGGGAGGTGGTTTGAAGACTCAGTGAAAGGACTTGTGAAAACATTTTGTAAAATGCAGTGTGATAAAATGAAAGGGATGGGGTGATATTTGAATAAATGATATGTTCATATTCTATAATTATATGCTAATGGTTACACTAACTATCTAACGTTATCTAACATTATATATTAAATTCATCATAAACCATATCTAATCTCTCAGTAGTGATGCTAGTGATGACTTTGGAATGTGTCCAGAAGCCCACCATTTCTCTCCACTCCTCCTGGACCTCCCTGGCCTGTCTGGTCCAAGTCTCCATCCATGGCCTTCTCATTCCTCCTTCCCACCACCCAACACCAACCTTTTAGCAGGCAATTTCTTAAACTGTGGTAAAATAGTAGGTGACCCCTTCCAAACATAAATCAGCCATGCCACTCTGCTGTGGGAACCCTGCTGATGACCCACAAGTCCTAGCAGGGCCCCTGGTCCGTATCACCAGTCCCTGGCCTCCTGTGACATCCCCCACCTCTCTGCCCTTCATTCTCCCACTCCAGCCATGCTGGCCGCCTTACTCCTCCTCAAACAATAGCACATTAATGCCTTAGACTATTTGAACTTGAATCTGCTATCTGGAATGCTTTTCTCCAGAGCACTGAGAGCTCACACACCTTCACCTCCTTCAGGATTCTCCTCAAATACCAGAGGCATTCCCCACGGCTTGGTATGAACAGCAGATTGCCACCAGCACCCAGCTGTATGTGCTGTACTGTGTGCCCACCTTCATTTTTCTCCACAGCACTAACACCATCTCACGTGTTAGATATCTGTTCATTTTCCTAGAGCCTGCCTCCTCACAACTAGACTGTCATCTCCTTGAGGGCATAGAAATCTCCTTCTTTCACCTGAAGGGTGCATGGTCCCAGCAGTTACTCATACGTATTTGTATGAATGAATGCACGAACAACTGAAGAACATATTGATCAGCCAATCAATTAACCCACAATATACTCTGCACACCCCACAGAGTGCAAGGACCGTCATAAGGGAGAATGGATACCGTGCACTTTGTAATCTGTAAAGCGGTGCTGATTCAGGCTTTTAAGGCAGGAGCGCTGGGATGACCCAGGGAATCTCAGTACACAGTCTTACAGGGTGTCAGAAATAACTTCACCCAAAGCGGACCATTGATTCTCTGCCTAGGGGCTTAGACTTGGCCTTCATGATTTCTTTCCAAGCATCCTGAATGGACTAGTTCCAAGGTCCTTTCTGCCCCCAAAAGACCTCAGCAACAGCAGGAATCCAACTCCCCACCTCTGTGCTCTATTTATACTCCTTGATGCCTCTTTATGAAAGTTAAAGTGGTCAGAAGCTGAGAGAGGCACAAATGTGCAGATAGCACTATTGATTTTTCCCTCCTGAGAGAGACCAGGCTGCCAAACTATGTGGCTACAAAGCAGGCAAAATGGCCTGGCAGGGGTCCCAGTGCCCTCCACTACCGCCCCCCACTGCCAACACACACACACGGTTGGTTCTCCGATCCCCACCTCCCACCCTTGAACACCCACAAGACCCCTGTTTCTCTCTCCTCTGCTCTGGACCTTCCAGACCCAGAAGCCATCGCAGTGGCAGTATCTAGCCCAGCAGTTGGTTTCTGCCATTTTTTATTTTTAGGCGTGATGCTGTCCCTGAAGAGAAAATAAAAGCAAATAAAATTCAGGCTGCTGCTATTGATCTCCAGTCATTTCTGAGCGTTGCTACAGCAACCAACAGGGGCTTTGCAGCCACTCTTTCCCCCTCCCTGCACCCTCCTCCCCATCGTCATGTGGCGCAGGACCCGGGCCGTCAGGATAGCATCAGCACAGCATCCTGTCATGAAAAAGCATCCATCCATGGCCTTGGAGGAAAGAGTCACCCAGGATCCAGGGCCAGGCAATTGGTTCTGTCCACGCAGTCCATTCACTGCCAGGCCAGCCCTGCAGCCAGGCCAGGTCCTAAGTGACACACAGAGGGAGGCTGAGCAAGCGCTGTTAAACACTGATGCAGACACAGGAAGAAGAAAAGGAAAGAAGCCTGCAATATTTCAAGAAGTTTATAGCCTGGACTTTCCCTGCCTCCCTCTGAGGAGCTGGTAAATTTTCAGCAGCCCTAGTCATGAAGTCAGGAGATCTGATTTTGGTGGCTCCGCCTGCTTCATCTCCAGGCTCCTCAGGAACCTGGTATGCCCCATCCCTCATCCATACCACCAGGGACCTGGCTTCCCGCTCTGTGGTGGAAGCCAGAAAAATCAAATTAAAATATGTGTGATGGGTTACAGGTGACAGAAACATATGGGCCAGGGAGGGGGCTGTGCCTAAAACTCAGCTCAGGTCAGCTCTGGGAGCTGGGGGGACGGGGGAGACTGGACCAGCACCCCAGCCCCTCACATAGCCTGAGCTTCATAACAATGCCTATCATGAGAACAGTGCCAATCCATTCCAGCACATGTGTGTCCAGCCAGGGGTCTCACAATGGCACAGTCGATATACCCATTCCTGTGTGACCACAAGATGGTTAAACCTCCAGCTGCTGCTAGAGTACCCAATGGATGATGGAAAAAAAAAAAAAACTTTATGAGAAATGTCTTCCAGGTAATAGGTAGGAAGTTCAGAGCTGTTCTATTTCCACCCGAATCAGAGCAGTCTATAAAACCCTTCATACACCAGCAGAAATGGGAGTGGAAGGTGTTTGTAATGGGCAACCGCTGCTGCCATTCATTGCTGAGTGTGCTCTGACTGAAAGACTCCTGCAGTGGCCAGATCTCTGCAGCAGAAAATAGCCACAGATGGAGCTGGGCCTGCAGCGATGAAATTCATGAACATGCACAGGGAAGGGGATCCCAGCGGCAGCCTGGAGCAGGCCACCACGAAGTTCTCTCCAGCCCCTGGGCCTCTGTCCTCAGATCCCTCCAGTCTCGGGGTAAATCCTTCTCCCTGTGCGTTTCGTCCAAGGTGCTCTCCTTGTCTGCCTCCAA
>NW_011494601.1:1541927-1556566 GCF_000754665.1 Bison bison bison
CTCCCCTCCCCTTTGAGACGAAGACCTTGAGAAATAAAACCATGAGGACTTCTGGCTAGTTCTGCTTTCAGCTCTCCCTCACCCTTGCAGATCAGAGCCCAAGCATCCACTTAGGTGGAAGGAGGAAAAAGAAACCGGGTTACTATCTGTTCTGCCACTAATCACTCTCGTAGTCATTAATCTGAGGACTGACACAGCATTCACAGTCCCTTCCTGAAAGCTTATGTGTCCTCAGGACCAGAGACTATGCAGTTTGAGATAGGATGCAAATTTAATGTGTACTTAGTGATGAAAGTTAATGTATATTGAGTGGTTCTCAGTATTGTAAGTATAAATAGTTATAACTGCTCCCAGTGCATTGCATGCATTGGGCAGTTCATCCTCATAACATCTTGTATGGGAGGCACTATTATTGCTCTCATTTTAGAAAGGAGGAATTTGAGACACAAAGAGGGCAACTAACTTCCCCCAAGTCACGCAGCTTGGGATTGGTGGAATCATAATTCAAATTCAGGCGGCTGAGAACAGAGCCTCTAGCTCTTTACCATGAGGTTTCACCACCAGGACCCATCCTGTCTCATCCTATCTGAGAGACACTCCAGATGCTGTGGGAATAAAACAGTAATGCAATGGTTAGGCAGTGCCTTCCTTCCCAGCCCTTTCCAGCTGCCTGCCCCTTTGCACCCTCAGTGGGCCAATGAGCAAGGTGACTGTAGGGATAAAGAGAACAGCCAGGGCTGGAGTTCAGCTGAGTTACACAAGCACAGACATGGCCAGTTTGTTGAATTTTTAGAATACTTCTAAACTGACAAAAAGTCACTGCTCAGCCCCCTCCTTGAGACCTGCTCCTCTCGCTGACCCCCACCCCGCCACTCAGGATCCAACAATTAAGCAGGTGTGAGGTCTGTAGAAGGTATCCACTCATCAGGTCTCTAGACGGCATCAGAGAGGTTGCTACAGTTTATTCATCAGCCCCACCTTGGCCTGATGCTCTTCCTGAGTCAGGTGTCGGGGGTGACAAAGGAAACTGAAGTCCCCAGTGGTCTCCTATGTGCCCAGCTGAACCTTGTTCCCTGCCGGGGCCATGTGTGGCTTGACTCCTCAAGAGTTTCAGTCTCTGGTTCCTGGTTTCTCCCAGCTCAGGCTGGTTGGCTAGGCTCCCAGGGGCATGGCTTCTGCCAGCCCTTCCCTTGAAACTGGGCTCTATTCCAATTTCTACTCACACCCTCTCCCATCAACTCTTCTGCCCTGAGTCTTGCATCTTGGTGGCAAAAACAGCAGGTCCCTCTCGGGAAGGGGAGTGGGCACCCCTGTGGCCGGCCCTCCAGCCACTAGTATGGACTGTCCCATCCCCTTACTCCTTGCTAGCAACTCTTTTATCACCCAGTTAAGTCCAGTTCAGCATTACTGGGAAGCTACTGCTTGTCGGGTGTTAGTGTTACAATGACCTGGTTGAGAAAATTGTCCTGTGCTCAACTGATGGCAATAACTGCTTAGCTATAATAACTGTGCCTCAGATACTGTCCCTAAGCACTTTACATTTATTAAACTTAATCGTAATGTTAAACTCATGAGAGAATAGTTATTGAAGAGCACACTGAGGCACAGAGAGGTTGAGAAACCTCCCCAGGTCACATAGCAAGTCATAGAAGTGTTTGGATTTGAATTCAGCATCTGTATCTGCAACCACCATACTGTGGCTGACATTCTATAGCACAAAACTATGAGTACCAGGACAGGAAAGACCTACGTTCTCCCCGGTCCTTTAGACATATGAATTCAAATCCAAATGAGCATATTTAGGAAAATACTTTAAAATATTTATCCCAAGACCTTCCACATCTCAAGGGCAGCGGCAGAGAAAATGAAATTGGCCAGTTACTGGGTGAAGAGATAAGGTTTTCGGGGAGAAGTTTCCTTTCTTGGCTACTAAGAAGTCTTTCATCCCGTTTCAGAGAGAGCTTCAGGCTGCTGGGGGAAAGCAGAGGATTCTGGTTGGCCCTGGAGCTGTGCCCACTGGCCACCCCTGCCAGCAAGCCCAGCCACACAGACGTTTTCCTTCTTTCCAGGGAACCTGCAGGTAAAGATCAGATTTTCTAGGTGTTCACAAATACCCTCTCTCTAACGCCCCCGGAGAGGGCGCCAGGCCAGAGTCCTCATGGTGCAGTGGCGACTCCTGGGCACCTGCAGTTTGGGAGTACCTGACACAGCCATTTTTCCAACCAGAGCAGGCTCTTTTCGGATAACCGGCTAGATGGCGCCACCTGCTGGAGAAATGAAGCGTCTTCCCTCTGGCGGTAGCATCGGCGAGCCCTGCTTCCTGTGGCTACTAGCCCTGGTCCCCACCCACTTCCTCCAACCCTGAGCCTGGCCAGAGAGAAGCCTTCAACAGAAAGCTCAAGCCAGGGACACAAGTATCCGTATCTGGATCTTCCACCGGATTAATTAGAATAATGTTCATTTATTTATCTGCTCTTCTTTCTGCTTCTCAAGGCTCTAACCCCACCCCTCCCCTCCACTCCAGACCATTTTCACTGTCACCCTCTAGTTAGGGCTTCTAAGTCCTTAAACTTTTTAAGCCCCAGTTTCTTCATTTATTAAGATGCAGCACTGTTGTGAGCAAGATAGCACACCTGTTTCAGGCACTCAGAGAGGTGGGAAGGGGACTGTGATTGTCACACATCTGCCTAAATGAACATGTGCTGGACATATGTCATGACAGGCCCATAACAAAGGGGAAACACGCATTGATAGATATTCTCAGGTTCTCAAAAATTTCTGGACAATACCATTTCCTTTGTAAAATGTGTACAGAAGAACAGAGCCCCTTTTAGGTAAGGATTCTGGGCCATTCGTTAACATAACGACCTATGGGCTTGCAAGATGCAAGACTCCAATCACAGCCCCAGCAAGACAATAAATTATTATATAACGCTGGCTCTCAGAGTCTTAACAGAACCACAGAGGTTATACTTGAAATGCCAAGCTCTACTATTTTACCTTAATAAACGTTATTTTTCTTCGCTTTCTACTTTGTTCTTTGTTCCCTATAAGCTAATTCTTTCCCATCTTTTGTGGGCTGAATTGTGTCTCCCCACCTCGCCAACAAAAAAAAATCATACGTTGAAGCTCTAACCCTCGCCATCTTAGAATGTGATTGTATTTGGAGATAATTATCTCTCTAAAGGCCTTAAGTTAAAATTGTGGTGGGCACCCCACTCCAGTACTTTTGCCTGGAAAATCCCATGGATGGAGGAGCCTGGTAGGCTGCAGTCCATGGGGTCGCTAGAGTCAGACACAACTGAGTGACTTCACTTTCACTTTCCACTTTCATGCATTGGAGAAGGAAATGGCAACCCACTCCAGTGTGCTTGCCTGGAGAATCCCAGGGATGGCAGAGCCTGGTGGGCTGCCGTCTATGGGGTCGCACAGAGTCGGACACGACTAAAGTGACTTAGCAGCAGCAGCAGCAGTCCAATCTGATTAGTGTCCTTATAAGAGAATTTGAAAACACAAAGGTTAGCCACGCACTAAAAACAATTTTTCAAAACAAAGAGCTGGTGTTCAGATTAAAGAACTCTTACAACTTAATTAAAAAAAGGATAAAGTGTAATAAAAAAAATGGGCAAAAGTTTGAGACAGACATTTCCCCAAAGAAGGTATACAAGTGGCCAATAAGCATATGATAAACAAAGTGGCCAATAAGCATATGATAAACATATTCAACATCACTAGTCCTCAGAGAAGTGCTAATTAAAACCACAATGTGGTACCACTACACACCCACTAGAATGACTAAAGATAAAGACATCAATAACGAGGATTGGTGAGGTTGGTAAGGATGTGGAGCAATGGGAACTCTCTCCTGCATTCCTGGTAAGAATGCAAAATATTACAGCCATTTTGCAAAGCAATATAACAGTATTTTATAATGTTAAACATTAATTTATTGTTGTTGTTCAGTCACTAAGTCATGTCCAACTCTTTGCAGCCCCATGGATTGCAGCATAGTAGGCTTCCCTGTCCTTTACTATCTCCCAGAATTTGCTCAAACTCATGTCCATCAAGTTGGTAATGCCATCTTACCATCTCATCCTCTGTCATCACCTTTTCCTCCCACCTTCAATCTTTCCCAGCATCGGGGTCTTTTCCAATGAGTCAGCTCTTCACATCACGTGGCCAAAGTATTGGAGCTTCAGTATCAGTCCTTCCAATGAATATTCAGGACTGATTTCATTCAGGATTGGCAGGGATGATCTCCTTACAGTCCAAGGTAATCCCCAGAGTCTTCTCCAGCACCACAGTTAGAAAGCATCAATTCTTCAGCACTCAGACTTCTTTATGATCCAACTCTCACATTGGTACATGACTACTGGAAAAACCATGACTTTGGCTAGACGGATCTTTGTCAACAAAGTGATATCTCTGCTTTTTAATACGCTGTCTAGGATTGGCATAGCTTTTTTCCAAGGAGCAAGCATCTTTTAATTTCAAGGTTGCAGTCATCATCCACAGGGGTTTTGGAATCCAGGAAAATAAAGTCTGTCACTGTTTCCATTGTTTCCCCATCTATTTGCCATGAAGTGATGGGACCAGATGCCATGATCTTCATTTTTTGAACGTTGAGTTTTAAGCCAGATTTTTCACTCTCTTCTTTCACTTTCATCTATAGGCTCTTAAGTTTCTCTTTGCTGCATATCTGAGGTTGTTGATATTTTTCCTGGCAATCTTGATTCCAGCTTGTGCTTCATCCAGTTCAGCATTATCCATGATGTATTCTGCATAGAAGTTAAATAAGCAGGGTGACAATATACAGCCTTGATGTACTCTTTCCCCAATTTGGAACCAGCCTGTTGTTCCATGTCTGATTCTAACTGTTGGTTTTTGACCTGTATACAGGTTTCTTGGGAGGCAGGTAAGGTGGTCTGGTATTCCCATCTCTTTAAGAATTTTCCACAGTTTGTTGTGACCCACACAGTCAAAGGCTTTAGCATAATCAATGAAGCAGAAGTAGATGTTTTCCTAGAATTCCCTTGCTTTTTTTATGATGCAACAGATGTTGGCAATTTAATCTCTGGTTCCTCTGCCATTTCTAAATCCAGCTTGTACATCTGGAATTTCTTGGTTCACATACTGTTGAATCCTAGTTTGAAGGATTTTGAGGGTTACCTTGATAACCTGTGAAATGAGCACAATTGTGCAGTAGTTTGAACATTCTTTGGCATTGCCTTTATTTGGGATTGGAATGAAAATGACCTTTTCCAGAAATCCCATTCATAACTATCCTTTAGAGAAAAATAAAAATATATATCCCCATGAAAAATTCATGCAAATAATTATGATAGCATTATTCATAAGGGCCAAAAACTGGAAACAGTGTAAATAATATAGACACACCATAGAACACTACAGAGTGTTGAAAAGAAACAAAATATTAAGACCTATAACAACATGAATGAATCTCAAAACATTACACTAAATATAAGAAAGCAAGCAGAAAAGTCTAGGTACTGAATGATTCCGTTCATGAAATTCTAGAAGAGGCAATGCTATAGTGACAGAAAACAGATCAATGGCTGCCTGTGGCTGGGGTAGAGAAAGGGGATCAAAAGCAAAGGGGCACAGGGCATATTTTGGGGAGAAAGGGACTGGGGCTTTATGAAAATGTTTTATTTATTTTATTTTACCACTTTTATAAACATCTTTATTACATGTATTTTTAATTGAAATGTAATTGACATATAACATTGTATGACAGAAACCAGCACTAATAAAAAAATGTCAATTTTAATAAAAATAGCAACATTAATAAATTATGAAATTATGTTTTAAATCTACTTATTTAGAACACTTTTAGAATAGAAATACCCTATATAATAGACCTCAATGTAACATTACTAAGAAAACAAAAACAAGTCGAGCTGAAGTGTAATGCTCTATTATGAGCAGACGGTATTAGGGCCAGGGGGATCCTGCCTCTCTCTCTGACTTTTTAGTTCGTATTCTTCACTCAACTCCAGCCACAACAGCCTTCTCCCCATTCCTCAGGGCCCTTACTTCAGTTATAAAGGGATTGTTGTTAATATTGGTTAGGAGGGAAGTAACATGATTGTGTATACTTAATAAAATTCATTAAAGTGTACTTTGAAATAAATGAATGTTATTATATATAACTGTATATTTCCATAATAAACAGAAAGAGTACCAAAACCAGAGAGAAAATTTGGCCACGTAGAGACTCCAGAAGGCAACTCAGGGACTCTTCCTCTGAGTTTGCCCATGTTCCTGTCTATCCACATGTACTGTACTCTTTTCCTATTAATAATACCTTGCCTAACTGAAAAAGAGAGAGAGAGAGAGAGGAGTATGTACAGAGAAAAGGGAGTGTAAGGACACAGCAAGAAGGCAGTCGTCTGCAAGCCAAGGACCTCAGGAGAAACCAGACTTGCCAAAACTAGATCTTGGATTTCTTAGCCTCCAGAACTCTGAGACAATACAGTCCTGTTGATTAAGCCTCCCAGGTTGGTTTCGCTAGGGCAGCTCCAGCAGAGTAATGTATCATCTTAGGACTAGAAAGACAGTTGCTGACCTTCTATCCATGCGGAGGTCAGCCAGGAGGAAGGACTCGGGCTGGGCTGGACCTGCACTTACAGCCAGGCAGGGCCTGGTGGGGACCAGCCGGCACCCCCTGTTTCCCACCACGATTCCAGGTCCAGAGAGGGTTCTGAACTGAATAGGCACCTGACTGCAGCCTGGAAGGACCTTCCCTTAGGCCCTGGAGAGTGGCTGCCTGGATTTCTGCTTCTCTCCATCCTGACTAAAGAGTCACCAATTCCCGCTGCAGAGGAAAGGGCTCATAAACCACAGTGCCCAACTGCGAGGGTCACGGCAGGGCAGGGTCACCCTCTGCAGGGCTGTAAACAGAGGCTGAAGTTTATGGCTGTGTGAGATGTTTACAACAGAAACATTTGTTTCTCAAACTGCTCTCGGGTTGCTGAAGTAAAATTTCCTCTAAAGCTGAAAAGTACCCATCCATCTGCTTGATGGTGACTTCCCCGCAGGCAAAGAGAGCAGAGGCTTGGGCGACTGGAATGGGCTGTGCTGGGGAGGTGATAACAAATCAAACCGAGACCCAGGTGGTGCTGGGGACGTCCCTCTACAGGTGAAACAGCTGTATACTAGACCAGAAGATAGTAAAAAAAAAAAAAAAAAAAAAGCTGGCTCTGATTGGTGAATTTATTTGTATGAAAAGTTTTAACAAAGAGTTATAAAAGCAACCACAATTAATTACACAGTCAAAATATTTTATATTTAAAATAGGGGGAGAACAAGATGGCAGGGGATAGGTGGACCTGGAGTACATCTCTCTCTGTGGATACATCAGGAACACACCTTCAAACACAGAAGTGCACGTGGAACACCAGCTGAGAGGGGACAGGAGTACCTGACCAGTGGAAAAGAATATATAGAACCACACAAAACTCGGTAGGATGAAGGAAGTAGGAGGAAAAACAGGAGTGTTAGAAGGACTAGACCTACCCTCGATGGGTGGGGGAACTGAAGCAGCGGTCTGATCCCCACATCGGGGCAATTTTCCGAGTCAGAGGAGAAACATTTAAGGGTGAGAGTGAAACAGCTGATCTGTGGCAGCCTAAATGGAACGAGAATCAGACGGTTCTTGCTGCAGCCATACATACTCCTGCAGCCAGACAGGAATTCTGGTCCCCTAGAAGGCACCACAGCTAGGAGCTGGAGTTGAGGGATTGTGGATCCTAGGGCGAGGGCTGCTGTTGACTGTGGAGAGACAGATTGAGAGGATGTGAGGGAGGAGAATGTGGTGGGAAAATACCTGTGGAGGAAAACCAGGCAGCCATGGAAGCAAGGCAATACTGCTGAGTCACGTGTAGGGGGTGAAGCCATCACCATAGCCTCGCTCTCCCCACATGCCAGCATCGGCAGCTGAACAATAGAAAGGCTGGCCCATCAAATGCCTGATGCACTGAACAACAGAGTAGGACCCACCCAGGGTGCTCCTTTATGCAGCTGATATGCCAAAGTACAGAGTAGGACCCCAGCCGGGGGGCCCCTCTATGTGCCTGACGCACCAAACAACAGAGAAGGACCCCAGGCAACGGAACCCTCTAAGTGCCTGAACAGGTGGAGCTACGGAGAAAGACTGGCCAAAGAGGCCTTCTGATTGCCAGCCACAAGAGGCTCGAATAAAGACTCTGATAAGAACCTAACTCCTGTGGAGGAGGCAGTTCATGTCCCTGCACACTTGGCGCTGCCAGAGTCCCCATAAGCTAAGCAGCTGCGCCACCTTCATGCTCAACTCTCACGGGGGCAGACCTGCCACTGCCACAGGCAAAAAAATCTTGCATCTATGCACGCAGGGGACGCTTCGGTCGTGTCCAACTCCTTGCAACCCTATAGACTATGGCCTGCCAGGATTCTCTGCCAGGGAGTGGGGTTGTCCAAGCAAGAATACTGGAGCGTATTGGCCAAAGCTGGTTGCCATACCCTTCTAGAGCACTACATTTCCTGCTGCCCTGGCCGCCAACTCCCCTGAGTACCTGGTGCTGCCAGAACCTCTGCCACCCAAGCAGCTGCACCACCTCCATTCTTGGCCCTCACAGGGGCAAACCCAAGTCCTCCAGGGCAGCCTCAGGAGCAAACCCCAGTGGACGACCCACATGTCAAAGTGGAAATAAAACCACAATTGAAACCCAGGAGCAGTGTGGCTAAGGAAGAAGATCCAAAACATTCCCACCAGCTGTACAAGCTGCAGATGAAATCCACATGATCAACTAGGCACACTCTGTGTCTATGGAAAATATAAAAGAAGACTGAGAGCTCCCACAAAAGAAAACACACTAGTTCTGATAGCTGTGGACATTGGAGGCAAGAACACACCAGAGCAGGACCAGATTAAAATCTGAGCTGCCCGCACAGCAGGTCCAGAGATCAGCCGAGTGTTGGAGGGCATCCTAGGGAGGTGAGGTGGACTGTGACTCCCAGCGAGGGAAAGGACTCTGACAGCAGTGACTCAAGAAAAACATTTGTTATTCTTATGTTTTAACTTGTTCTATAGATTCGTTTGGATTTTTTTTCTTTTTTCCCCCTCTCTGTTGTAGTTGTCCATTTTATTGGCACTATGAAATTCAATTAAGCTTTTGAACTTTTTTTTCTCAGTCACATTTTTATTGTTATAAACCTCTGCCTCTACGTTGGGCTTTGCAGTTCTATTGAGTTTTCCTTATTTTTTTTCTTTTCTCTTTTTTAAATTTTAATTAAAAATTTTTTAACTTATTATTATTTTTTCTACATTTATTCCTTTGTTTGCTTTTCCTACTGTTATTTCCCCATTGCAGTTAATCTTTAATGCATATAAATCTTCTTTATCTACCTCTATTCAACTTTGTATACCTATTCTTTATTTCTTTTCTTTCTCTCCTTTCCTCTCAATATATTTCTTAGTTTTATTTTCATTGCTCTATTCTCCAACTGGCACCTTGCTTTAGTTTTGTTTTGCAGTTTGTGCTTTAGTTAGTTTTGCTCTGGTAGATACAATTTTTGTTTCTTTTGTTTGCTAGATCAATCTATTGTACTTTATTTTTGCTGGACTGTTTTGATTTTGCTTATGGGTGTATATGTGTATGTGTATATGCATATATATGTACATGTACATGTGTATACCCAGTCACACTTTTTATTGTTGTTATCAACACCTGCCTCTGCATTGGGTTTTTGCAGTTCTATGGAGTTTTCCTTTTTTCTTTTTTTCCTTTTTTCTTTCTTCTTCCATTTTTTTTCTTTTCTCTTTTTTATAATTTTGATTTTTAATTTTTTAAATCTATTATATTTTTTATACATTTATTCTTTGTATGCCATTCCTACTGTTCTTTTTCCCTTGCAGTTAATCTTTAATGTATATAAATCTTCATCTACCTCTATTTAATTTTGTGTATATATTCTTTCTTTCATTTCTTTCCTTTCCTCTCGACATATTTGTTAGTTTTGTTTTCATTGCTTTATTCCCCAATTGGCATCTTGTTTCCGTTTTGTTTTCCAGTTTGTGCTTTAGTTAGTTTTATTCTTAACTGGTTAATATAATTTTCTTATTTCCTTTGTTTGCTGGGTCAATCTACTCTACTTTATTTTTGTTGGACTGTTTTGACTTTGCTCGTGGGTGTATATATTCCATTATTTTAATTATTATTTGTTTGATTTTGTAACCACCATTTGTCTGGGGTTCATCTTTGGTCTCTCATTTTGGAATATTTGTTTTAATCTCACTTAATATCATAACAAACCACTTGTGGAATCTTTGTTCCTGACCAGAGATCAAGCCCTGAGCCTTTGGAGTGGGAGCACTGACTCCAAGACCCTAGACTACCAGAGAACTAACCCTAGGAAGTATCAATAGTGAGAACTCACACAAAGGAAACCACTTGAATACAAGACCCAGCATCGCCCAACCACCAGTAGCACCCTGTGCAGGACACCTCATCTAAACCACAAACAAAACAAAAATGCAAACCCAGTCACCAGCAGACAGGATTACCACCTCACTCAGCCTTGCCCATCAGAGAAAAAACTAACGAACAAACCAACAACAAAAAACACTCAGCACAAATCTCACCCTATACAAAGCTTACACTAACCACTGGACAGACCTTAGCAGGGTAGAAACCAAAAGGAAGAAAGAATTCAGCCTTCTTCCAGGAAAGAATTCAACTATGCTTGAAGCCTGGGAAAAGGAGACCTCAAACACAATAAGTTAAAAAAAAAAATAATGAAAAGTCAGAGAAATACTATAAAAATGAAGGAACAAACTAGAAACACAGAAGTTCAACTAAATGAAGGGGAAATAGGCAAACTACCTGAAAAATAATTCAGAATAATGATAGTAAAGATGATCAGAAACCTTGAAAATAAAATGGATAAAATGCAAGAATCAATGAGCAAAGACCTAGAAGAATTAAAAAATAAACATATAGAGACAAACAACACAATTACTGAAATTAAAAATACTCCAGAAGGAATCAATAGCAGAATATCTGAAGCAGAAGAATGAATCAGTGACCTGGAAGATAAAATGGTGGAAATAACTTCTGAAGACCAGAATAAAGTAAAAAAACGAAAAGAACTGAAGATAGTCTCAGAAACCTCTGGGACAATATCAAACGCACCAACATTCTAATTATAGGGGTCCCAGAAGACTAAGAGAAAAAGAAAGGGTATGAGAAAATTTTTTAAGTGATTGTAGTTGAAAATTTCCCCAACATGGAAAAGGAAATTATCAAATCCAAGAGGCACAGAGTCCCATACAGGATAAACCCAAGGAAAAACTTGTCAAAACACATACTAATCAAACTAACAAAGACTAAACACAAAGAAAGAATATCAAAAGCAGCAAGGGAGAAGCAACAAGTAACATACAAGCGTCCATAGGCTTAACAGCTGGTCTTTCAGCAGAAACTCTGCAGGCCAGAAGGGAATGGCAGGATATATTTAAAGTACTGAAAGGGAAAAATCTACAACTGTCCCCAGCAAGGATCTCACTCAAAATTGGAGAAATAAAAGCTTTTCAGACAAGCAAAAGTTAAGAGAATTCAGTACCACCAAACCAGCTTTACAACAAATGTTAAAGGGACATATATAGTCAAGAAATACAAGAGAAGAAAAAAGATCTACAAAATCAACCCCAAATAATTAAGAAAAAGGCAATAGGAACATTCATATCAATAATTACTTTAAATGTAAACTGATTAGATGCTCCAACCAAAAGACACAGACTGGCTGAATGGATACAAAAACAAGACCCATATATATGGTGTCTATAAGAAACCCACTTCAGTCAGACCTAAAGACACATATAGATTGAAAGTGAGAGGATGAAAAAATATATTCCATGCAAATGGGAAGCAAAAGAAAGCTGGAGTAGCAATCCTCATATCAGACAAAATAGACCTTAAAATAAAGAAGATTACAAGAGATAAGGAAGGACACTACATAATGATCAAGGGATCGATCCAAGAGGAAGACATAACAATTGTAAATATCTATGCACCCAACAAAGCACTGCCTCAACACATAAGACAAATACTGCTGCTGCTAAGTCACTTCAGTTGTGTCCAACTCTGTGCAACCACATAGATGGCAGCCCATGAGGCTCCCCCGTCCCTGGGATTCTCCAGGCAAGAACACTGGAGTGGGTTGCCATTTCCTTCTCTAATGCATGAAAGTGAAAAGTGAAAGTGAAGGCGTTGAGTCTTGTCTGACTCTTAGCAACCCCATGGACTTCAGCCCACCAGGCTCCTCCGTCCATGGGATTTTCCAGGCAAGAGTACTGGAGTGGGGTGCCATTGCCTTCTCCAAGACAAATACTAACAGACATAAAAGGAGAAGTTGACAGTAACACAATAATAGCAAGAGATTTTAACACCCCACTCACACCAATGGACAGATCATCAAAACAGAAAAGTAATAAGGAAACACAAGTCTTAAATGATACATTAGATGAGATGGATCTCATTGATATCTTCAGGACATTCCATCCAAATGCAGAAGAATACACCTTCTTCTCAAGTGGACATGGAACATTCTCCAGGAGAGATACATCTTGGGTCACAAGTCAAACCTCAGTAAATTTAAGGAAACTGAAATTGTATCAAGCATCTTCTCCTACCAAAACACTATGAGACTAAATATCAATTACAAGGGAAAAAAAAAAAAAAAACTATAAGAAACACAAACACATCAGAGATTAAACAACACGTTTTTAAATGACCAACATGTTACTGAAGAAATCAAAAGGGAAATCAAAAAATTTCTAGAAACAAATGACAATAAAAATACAACAACTCAAAACCTATGGAATGCAGCAAAAGCAGTTCTAAGAGGGAAGTTTATAGCAATACAATCATACCTCAAGAAACAAGAAAAACATTGAACAGACAACCTAATTTTACACCTAAAACAACTGGGAAAAAAATAACAAAAAAAATTAGCAAAAGGAAAGAAATCATAAAGATCCAAGCAGAAATAAATGAAAAAGAAAGAGACAATAGTAAAGATTAATAAAACTAAAAGCTAGTTTTTTGAGAAGATAAACAAAATTGACAAGTCCTTAGTCATACTCATCAAGAAAAAATGAGAGAAAAATCAAATCAACAAAATTCAAAATGAAAAAGCAGAGGTTACAACAGACAATGCAGAAATACAAAGGATTATAAGAGACTCTTATGAACAATTATATAGCAATAAAATGGATAACCTGGAAGAAATGGACAGATTCTTAGAGAAGTTCAATCTTCTAAGACTGAACCAGGAAGAAACAGAAATTATGAACAACCCAATTACAAGCACTGGAATTGACGTTGTGATCAAAAATCTCCCCAAAAACAAAAGCCCAGGACCAGATGGCTTCACAGGAGAATTCTATCAAACATTTAGAGAAGAGCTAATGTTTATCCTAAAACTCTCAAAAAAATTGCAGAGGAAGGAACACTTCCAAACTCATTCTATGAGGTCACCATCACCCTAATACCAAAACCAGACAAAGACAAGATAAAAAAAAGAAAACTTACAGGCCAATATCACTGATGGACACAGATGCAAAAATCCTCAACAAAATTTTAGCAGACAGAATTCAGCAACACATCAAAAAGCTCATACACCATGATCAAGTTGGGTTTATTCTAGGGATGCAAGTATTCTTCAATATACACAAATCAATCAATGCAATACACCATATTAATAAATTGAAAGATACAAAACCACATGATAATCTCAATAGATGCAGAAAAAGCCTTTGACAAAATTCAGCACTCATTTATGATTAAAACTCTTCAAAAAATAGGCATAGAAGGAACCTACCTCAACATAGTAAAGGCCATATATGATAAGCCTACAGCAAACATTATTCTCAGTGGTGAAAAACTGAAAGCATTCCTCCTAAGATCAGGAACAAGACAAGGGCGTCCACTTTCACGACTATTATTCAACATAGTTCTGGAAGTCCTAATTACAGCAATCAGAGAAGAAAAAGAAATAAAAGGAATCCAGATCAGAAAAGAAGAAATAAAGCTCTCACTGTTTGCAGATGCCATGATACTGTACATAGAAAACCCTAAAGATAGTATGAGAAAACTACTAGAGTTAATCAGTGAATTTAGCAAAGTTGCAGGATACAAAATCAATACACAGAAATCACTTGCATTTCTATATATTAACAATGAAAAATCAGAAAGAGAAATTAAGGAATCAATCCCATTCACCACTGCAACAAAAAGAATTTAATATCTAGGAATAAACTTACCTAAGGAGACAAAAGAACTGTACACAGACAATTATAAGACACTAGTGAAAGAAATTCGGCGAAGGCAATGGCAACCCACTCCAGTACTCTTGCCTGGAAAATCCCATGGATAGAGGAGCCTGGTAGGCTGCAGTTCATGGGGTCGCTAAGAGTCGGACACGACTGGGCAACTTCACTAACTTTTCACTTTCATGCATTGGAGGAGGAAATGGCAACCCACTCCAGTGTTCTTGCCTGGAGAATCCCAGGGACAGTGGGGCCTGGTGGGCTGCCATCTATGGGATCGCACAGAGTCGGACACAACTGAAGCAACTTA
>NW_011494601.1:1556666-1571102 GCF_000754665.1 Bison bison bison
ATTGGAGGAGGAAATGGCAACCCACTCCAGTGTTCTTGCCTGGAGAATCCCAGGGACAGTGGGGCCTGGTGGGCTGCCATCTATGGGATCGCACAGAGTCGGACACAACTGAAGCAACTTAGCAGCAGCAGTGAAAGAAATTAAAGATGGCATAAACAGATGGAGAGATATAACATGTTCCTGGGTACGAAGAATCAATATTGTGAAAATGACTATACTACCAAATGCAATCTACAGATTCAATGTGATCCCTACCAAATTACCAGTGGCATTTTTCATAAAACTAGAACAAAAAAATTTCACAATTCACATGGAAACACAAAAGACCTCGAATAGCCAAAGCAGTCTTGAGAAAGAACTCCATTTTTCTTTCTGGAGGAATCACCTTCCTAACTTCAGATTATACTACAAATCTGTAGTCGTCAAGACAGTCTGGTATTGGCACAAAAACAAAATATATAGATCAATGGAACAAGATAGAAAGCCCAGAAATAAACACATACACCTATGGGTACCTTATTTTTGACAAAGGAGGCAAGAATATACAATGGGGCAAAGACAGTCTCTTCAATAAATAGTGCTGGGTAAACAGGACAGCTACATGTAAAAGAATGAAATTAGAACACTTCCTAACACCATACACAATACAGAAAATAAACTCAAAATGGATTAAAGACCTAAATGTAAGAAATATAGACCAGAAACTATAAAACCTCTTAGAGGAAAACATAGGCAGAACACTCGATGATATAAATCAAAGCAAGAACTTCTATGACCCACCTCCCAGAGCAATGGAAATAAAAACAAAAGTAAACAAGTGGGACCTGATTAAACTTAAAAACTTTTGCACAGCAAAGGAAACTGTAAGCAAGGTGAAAAGACAACCCTCAGAATGGGAGAAAATAATAGCAAATGAAACAACTGACAAAGGATTAATTTCCAAAATATACAAGCAGCTCATACAACTCAGTGCCTGAAAAACAAACAACCCAATCAAAAAGTGGGAAAAAGACCTAAACAGACATTTCTCCAAAAAAAGACATGCAGATGGCTAACAAACACATGAAAAGATGCTCAACATTTCTCATTATTAGAGAAATGCAAATCAAAACTACAATGAGATATCACCTCACAACAGTCAGAATGACCATCATCAAAAGGCTACAAGGAATAAATGCTAGAGAGGGTGTGGAGAAAAGGGAACGCTCTTGCACTGTTGGTGGGAATGTAAATTGATACAGTCACTATGGAAGACGGTATGGAGATTCCTTAAAAAACTAGGAATAAAACCACTATATGACCCAGCAATCCCACTCCTAGGTATATACCCTGAGGAAACGAAAATTGAAAAATACGCACGTATCCCATTGTTCACTGCAGCACTATTTACAATAGCTAGAACATGGAAGCAACCTAGATGTCCATCGACAGATAAATGGATAAAGAAGATGTGGTACACATACACAATGGAATATTACTCAGCCATAAAAAGGAATGCATTTGAGTCAGTTCTAATGAAGTGGATGAACCTACAGCCTATTATACAGAGTGAAGTAAGTCATAAAGAGAAAGATAAACATCGTATTCTAATGCATCGTATTCTAATGCATATATACGGAATCTAGAAAAATGGTACTGAAGAATTTATTCACAGGGCAACATTGGAGAAACAGACATAGAGAACAGACTTATGGCCATGGGGAGAGGGGAGGAGAGGGTGAGATGTATGGAAAGAGTAACGCGAAAACTTACATTACTATATGTAAAATAGATAGCCAATGGGAATTTGCTGTATGGCTCAGGAAACGCAAACAGGGGCTCCATATCAACCTAAAGGGGTGGGATGGGAAGGGAGATAGGAGGAAGTTTCAAAAAGGAGGGGATATATGTATACCTATGATTGATTCATGTTGAGGTTTGACAGAAAACAACAAAATTCTGTAAAACAATTATACTTCAATAAAAAATAAATTTAAAAAATTCGTATTGAAAATAGTATAATTCAAAAGTTCATATCATTTAAATCAAGAATGTCAGGTCTCAGCTTGAGCCTAAGCTGGATCTATGTGTGTGTTCAAGCACTCAGTCACGTTCAACTCTTTGCGACACTTTGGACTGTAGTGTGCCGGATTCCTCTGTCCAGGGGAGTTCCCGGCAAGAATACTAGAGTGGGTTGCCATTACCTCCTCCAGGGGATCTTCCAGACCTAGAGATTGAATCTGTGTCTTCCACGTCTCCTGTATTGCAGGCAGATTCTTTACCGCTGAGCCACCAGGGAAGCCCCAAGCTGGATCTGGATCCGTTCAAAAGAGGCTGGTGAAGAGGACTGGGGGCCTCCTGCTCAGCAAAGGTGAAATGGGCCAGGACAGGTTTGACCCAGAAACAGAGAGTGGCCCAGGGACACAGAAGGAATGACGCACATATGTTGCAGAATCAGCTCACAGGCCAGTCCCAGGAACTTGCTGGCTCTTAAAGGGAACAAAAGTCAAATCAAAAAGCAGCTTTTCCCTTAAAAATGAGGAAGATCCAGGCGTGGGCAGCATCTACATTGCTCCCCAGGCAGATTAGATTCAAAGCTTTAATGGATTTATTTTCTGTGTACTTCCCTCCCCTC
Source organism: Bison bison bison (assembly GCF_000754665.1). Lineage (NCBI taxonomy): Eukaryota > Metazoa > Chordata > Mammalia > Artiodactyla > Bovidae > Bison > Bison bison. Next base: position 1,559,281 of record NW_011494601.1, read on the forward strand.
CCCTAGTTCCCCCAGGGGCACTCCAAGCTGAAACAAAGTCTCCAAGACACAGACACTGATCTTGGTGAAAATAACCAATGGGAATTTGCCTTGTGACTCCGGGAACTCGAACAGGGGCTCTGTGACAGACTGAAGGGTGGAATGGGGAGGGAGATGGGAGGGAGGTCTGGAAGGGAGGGAACAGGGGTATACCTATGCTGATTCTTATTAATGTATGACAGGAAACCACAAAATTCTGTAAATCAATTGTCCTTCAATTAAAAACATTAAAAAACAAAACAACACTCCAGCTCCAACATGTTTTTCCCAAAGCAAGAGCTTGGATTTTGCTCCCTGAATTTATTTAAGGCTGGAGAGAAGGAAGGGAGTGGCTGATGGTGACAAGGATAGTAGAGAGATGTGGGGAGGGAGCATCCATCGGAAGGAAAAGAAATACCAACAAGCAAAAGATTGGGGAGCCAACTGAAAGGGCCCTGGCAGTCCCTTATTGACCCAGCCTGTGGACGAGAGCCTGGACTCCTGTGAACAGGTACTGTGGGCCTTGGGCAACGTTAGAGCAGAGCACAAAGATAAAACCTTCACACGACCATCAGGGAATGTTTGAAGGGCCCAGCGCAGTGGTGGGCTCAGCCCTGGTCTGATAATGCCATGACAATATCGTCTAACGCCTGGTAACCTAGAGGACAGAGAAGCACCAGTCCCATTTTGTCACAGGTACTGCAGCACTGGCTGGCATCACGGGAACTTCAGAGTACTAAGTTTGGCATCTAGCAGAAGTCAATAGCCCCCAGTGGGAGATGCTGTGATGAGAGCTGGAGGGAGCAGAGAAGCAGAAAGGTCTCACAGAAAATGGCCAGAGTCAGAGCCGTTCGTGAGTACCCAGAACTCCAAGAGCCCTTAGATCAAGGAAGTATTGCAGGGAGAAGTCAATTCTGACTCCATATTCAAACAGTTTCTTTGACTTGCTTTCTGTTGCTTTTGTTATAATAATCATACATAATGGTCCGCCTCAGAGAATCCTGCCTGACTGTTAAACTAAAGTGCCTTTATTCAGAACACTGTCCACCTGTAGATGGCAGGAAGGAAGAAAGAAACTAACACATCCCCCTGCCTGAGGCTTGCCATTTCTAGGAGATATTTGCAAGATTAATGGCCTTTTTACTTTGTTTCCTCACCATTCCCCAACTCCCCCATCTCTGATCCATAAAAAGAACCTGGCATCTAGACCCACCGTAAGATGGTTATTTTGAGATGCTAGTCTGCCATCTTCTCTGTCGACTGGCTCTCCGAATAAAGTCATATTCCTTACCTCGACACCTCACCTAGGATTCACTGGATTCATCAGCTTATTATGCAGCGAGCAGAGCATGCTTGGACTCAGTAACAGAGGGAGGTCCCAGGCCCTGGGTGAGCAGATGGAGCAGGTCCCCTGAAATCAGATGCCTCCTGTTAGCATAACCCCATTTGTTCTTCCAGCCAGACTAGTAAGGAACTGGGCTGATCCAAGACATGGCTGAAAATGCAGCTTCCATCTGGCAAAACCTGTTTGTCAAGTTTATGGCATATCTGATGGAGGAAAAATGATGACAGGTACACCACAAATTATGCAAATAGAAAACTGATGTACGGTTTTTAATTCCAGGAAAATGAAAAGTTGTACAAGACAGAAAATGTAATCATAGGACCAACTTGACCTTTAGTGAACAGTGTTTTTCATTAAACTGAGAGGACTTGGGTGGATGAGGAGACTAAAAAGGGGTGGGGGGTGCAAAAGACAGGAGAGCCAACTCTACATCTACTGATGAGAAGTCAATGCATAATTGCCTAAAACTGAAAGGTCGAAAACAGCAGTCCAATTTCATAATTCAGAAAAATAAAGATAAATACTGGAAAAAATAGCTGAAGAATTGACGAATGTTGTGTCTAGGGAGTAGCAGTGAGTGAAACAGGAGAAGGGGGACCAGGGGCATGCTGGGTCCTGCCTCCAGGTCTGTGGGCCATCTTGGACCTGTGAACTCTGGTACTCAGTTTCCCTGTTTGAATCATGATGGAGCTGTGTAAGTGATCTCTATTAGCTGCCCCACTCTGAGGTATGGGGTTCTAGAAGTGTGGGTTTCAAAGCACATAGCTTTATGTGAATGGATGCACTGTGGGTACTGGATGTGAGAATAAATGCATTTTTATGATCATAATAACCTGAGTGTTGCACATTTCTGGGCCAGACTAGCTCAGGGTGCATCTCAGACTGGCGCTCAAACTCTCACAGGTGTACAGTCTACCCAGGACAGCCTCAGCCCTTCCCCAATTCAGCCAAAGGAAACTCTGCCCACCTGCTCCCAGGCTGAGGGGCCAGCCACAGGAAGGCTCCTCTGGAGTCACTGAACCACAACTCTGTTGCACATACTGACAATCATCCCAGCAGGATCCATCTTATCTCTGCAACCTCCTCTCCACCTCACCCAGCACTCCCTTTGACCTCCTCTACCCCATATGCCATATTCCACCCCCACAGACAGACTTTTGTATACTCCAGACTGCAAGGTGATCAGACCAGTCAATCCTAAAGGAAATCAATCCTAAATATTCATTGGAAGGGCTGATGCTGATGCTGAAGCTGAAGCTCCAAGACCTTTGGCCACCTGATGTGAAAAGCCAACTCATTGAAAAAGACCCTGATGCTGGGAAAGATTGAAGACAAAAGGAGAAGGGGGCAACAGAGAATGAGACGATTAGATAGCATCACTGACTCAATGGACATGAATCTAAGCAAACTCTGGGAGATAGTGGAGGACAGAGGAGCCTGGCATGTTGCAGTCCATGGGGTCACAAAGAGTCAGACACAATTTAGTGACTGAACAACAACAAAAGTATCCCAAAACTGAAGGACTTACTTCAATGAGAAGATAAAAAGCAAATGGAAACTGACCTGCACTCTCCACTTAGAGAGAAGAGGGAGATGATGGTGAAAAAGACATTCAATTCCTTGTACAGGCTTCCTCTAGAGGTAAAACTATTTTGAAAATGAGGGAACCAGTCCCTATAGATAGAAAGTAACTTTCTACAAATCTTCCAGAAAATCTTCCAGAGCCCAGTACCCAGCAAGTCTACTTGTGGCCACCACAAGCCAAATGGCCCTTCCTTTTACTCCTAAGGCAAGTCAGGATGGAAAATGCTGATTATCCTTGAGACTGAAGCTCTGAGGAAGGAAAGAAATAGCATGTATTTAGGACCTACAATAGGTCACCTGCTTTTTATGTATTTTCTCAGGTAATCCCAACAATAAACTTCTGAAGCAGGAATCATTACCCTGATTTACAAATGAAGAAACTGGACATACCAGAGCTAAGGTATATCTTCCTTGAGGTCACATAGCTAGTGAGTATCAAAGCTGGTGTGTGCGTGCTAAGTCACTGCAGTCCAACTCAATCCAAAGACCAGGTTATGACAAAATACACTCTTCTGCCTTATAGCTTCCAACTTGCATGACTTATTCCATATGATCCTTGATCTGGCTGAGGAGGAGCCTGTGGCATCAGACCCATAAGGGAGGTGCTTTCTCTGTCCCTGGCTGCCGTGTGCAGAGACTAAGCTACATTTTCCAGGCTGGGTGTGGATGGAAGCTCACAGTAGTTTGTTGGCCAAAAGGAGATCATGTTGAAAGGAGCACAGGAGAAGAGAATTGGTGCAAGTGTATTCCTTTAACAAATGGGGGGGCTCAATCACATCATAATAACTCTGTTCCCTACCAAACGGATCTCTCGATTTTTTTTCTGTTTCCATGTATTTTAAGTGCATTTAAATGAAGTTGATTATTTAATGATTTCTGTGGGTTTTCTGGTATTTGTTTCGGGGGTTGTTTTATTATGTCATTTTTATTTGACAGTGTTGAATCATCAAAATACTGTAAAACATTTTTCTGGCTCACTAATTGATACACTCCTGCCTAATTGCCTGCTGTTTCATTTTTTCTTTGTTAAAATGACACAAGGTTTTCTGTTTTGTTGCTTCCCAAAAACAAACGGTGCTGCTTCACCACCCCTCCATCTGTGCCTGCACCAGGATGACAGCATACGCCTCAAATTCTAAGGATCTCTGGTCCTGGGCAGGGAGTGGGGAGCAGGCACTGGGAAGGATGGGGTCGGGGAGCACAGTGGCCTGCCTCCTCGCCACATTCCTGAAGCTCCTTCCCCAGCACCCATGCCTGACGTTATCTAAGGGATCCACTGACATCCTCAGCAGATCTTAGTTGCCTATACCCTGAATTGCTAATGCCACGAAGCTGGTGGAAGCCCCTGCCTTTGGCTATAGAGATTCCAAGTGTAGCCTTATTTATCCATCCAGAAACTACAGCCTTAAACCAACCAGCCTCACCCATGCCACAGAACTGTTCTCCACTGACACCCAGGGCAAGTATGGGTCCCACCTGATGCTCAGCCCATGGACCTTTCCCAGCATCCTACTTTTCCAACCTCTCCCTGAGCCTCCATCTCTCCAACAGGAATGGGATTTGGAGGTATGGATACATTTTTATGAGCTCACCTCTGCCCTTTAGAACCTTGCCAAAACCAGAGGTTGGCTGGAAACCCATATTATGATCCTGGCCTCCTGGATTATAGAAGAGAAAAACTGAGACCCAGTGAGAAGAAAGTGGAGTTGTCACAGTGTGAGTCAATGGTAGAGCTGGAACCAGATCCAGGAGTCAAACTTCAAACCCAGTGCTATGCTAATTCTAGACTTTACTCTTGCAAAAGAAAACTCAGTATCCTGACGTTCCTCTAAAGACCTGGGAATGCCTGGAAAAATGGAGAATGTTAGCTGAGAGACCTGGCTTAACAGTATTTGTGAAAAGGGTCAGGGGTTTTGATTGCCTGGAAGGGTCTCTGAGTCAGTGCTGTGATAAATTAACTATAAAGTAACCAACAAATGTATTACCAAAATATTTATACCCTAGCTAATATGACATATATGTTACACATATGTTACATATATACTACACACACACACACACACTACATTTAGTTTAACAAACTTTCACTGCCAGAGTAAGGGACATGATCATCTTTCCTAACCAAACCCCAGATTCCCAAAGAAAAGCTACCAGGAAGCCAGGCTAACTCAAAATAATAATAATAATGTGAAGAATTATGTGTAAAAGCCAAGGAGAAGTTTAGTCACAGAAGAGAAGATTAAACATGTATCAAATCTCAAATAGCTGAAAAATAATGTGAAAAAGAGAACAGAATTGTTCTGGTTCACTTTAGAGAGTCAAGCTTGATTCAATGCTGAAAGATAAAAATGAATTTTAACCACTGAAATTCTTAAAATATGAAGATTATTATGTAAGATAGTGAGCTCCCCATCATTCCAGGTATTCAAGCAGAGATATCTCCTCAGAGAGACGCCAGAGGACTTACTGAGTGTGCTCTAGAATGAATTTGGGTAACAAAGAGAAGTTTGAAGTAGATCAAGGATATTCTGGCATCTGATAAACTCTACATTCCTTTCCCTGAGATTCAGAGGGGAAAAAAGGAAAGAAAAAGTAAGAGAGGGTAACAGAGCTGAGGTACCTTCTTCAGGTGGAGTCAGAGGAAGTGAAAGTGTTTTCACCAATCTGTGTACCTCTTAATATCTTTCATGTATTAGCAAGATCCCTTGGTTGCTCATGCATTTTTAGGCAAAACAAAGGTCTTCATTGTCAGAACACAGGGTGTCTTATAAAAAGTGGAAAGCTCTGTCTCTTTCATCCTTGCCTCTCCCAGAATATCGTCCGTTCTCTCTTTCTGCAGACTACTTTATTGCATTCTCCAGAATCTTAGGCTTACGAGTTTAGAATTTATTCTGCAGGTTTCTCAAGTTTACTTGAGGTTAAGAATCATCTGAAGTGCTTATTTTGGAAATGGATTGCTGGGGAACAACCTAAACATCCTGATTTAGAATTCCCAGGGGAAAGTCCTGATGTTCCAGTGAGAGATTCTTATCACCAGGGAAGTTTGAAAAATCTTTGCAGAGGCAATTGGGAGGCATTGAAGGTTTGAGAGCAGAGTCGTGACATAAATGGTCATGCTTCGGGGAGATTCATTAGGTGGCTCTGTGGAAGCCAGTGGAGAAGGAAATGGCAACCTACTCCAGTACTCTTGCCTGGAGAATTCCCTGGATGGAGGAGCCTGGTAGGCTACAGTCCATGGGGTCACAAAGAGTCAGACACGACTGAGCAACTTCATTTTGCTCACTTCACTCACTTCATACTTTATCACTGGAGAGGGAAATGGCAACCCACTCCAGTGTTCTTGTCTGGAGGATCCCATAGACAGAGAAGCCTGGCGGGGGGCCATGGTCCATGGGGTCACAGAGAGTCGGACACAACTGAGGTGACTGAGCACACACATGGAAGCCAGACTATCAGTGTCAAGCTGCAGAGAGTTCTGATGAGGGAAACTTGGTATCTCTAAGATCTGACTGGAGGGATAAGAAGCAAAGATCCCACAGCCATGTCTTCCTCTCATGAGCCTACTTCCCTGGCCACAGTTGAGAGGAACATGGTACACACGTGACGTTGGCAGAGGCAACCGCCTAGATCAAAGCCCACCCCTACACGGATTTTCTGGCCAGATGACACTTCACCCTCCATTGAGTCTCATGCCACCTGTCCCTGACCTCTCTTCTGACCCTAATTTCTTCCCTCCTTCCTACATCAGGGATGTGCATGTCCACTTCAGCACTAGACTATAAATTCTATTAGGAATGAGGACTCTACTTCATGCATCCTTGTTCCCATCCAACCTTCCCTACACATATGCAATAGCTTGGTTATCAAAAATGCTTCTCTAACTACAACTACAACGTGTTCCATGGAAACACTGATCCCTCTCAAGTTCCTTCCAGTTCTCAAAGTGGCCAAGAGGTTTCACACATGACTGTTGAGAATGAGACCTCAGAGCTACCACTAGGTATCTGCAATTTGCCTCTTGTCCTCCAGCACCTTTTATGGGAATTTCTCCTTCCTTCACCCACTCAAAAAGTGAGGCCCATGACCCAGTGCCCAACCAGGCTCAGATGCTCATTAGATGCCAAAGCTCAATGCCAAGAGCACTAAAGTCAATGCCACTGCCACCCTCAATTCCAAATCTATCAGTGCCTCATCTTTTCTGTATCCCACAGAGACACTCAACACATTTGTTCATTTAAAGTATATTACCGTAGGTCTGGTTAATACCGGGATCACTGCTGGGTTGTAGAAGATCAGTAGGATATAGCCCTTTCAGATTCACTTATTTTAAGGATCAGACATCTGTCCCAAGGGTCTGGAGTGAAGGACAGGCTTCCTGGTGATCTCACCTCACCCATCGTATAGTGGCCTCTTGACCAGCAGCCAGGCATTTGCACCGTGATGCTGTCTTCCTCTCAGGGGTACTTCATGTCAAGAGGGATCCCACTGCCTTCCTCTGATTTAACATCAGGATCAATCTCACCTCCATACACTCCTACAGACCATGTTAACTCCTAGAATTGACGTAGCTTAAGCCCAGGGATGGGGGAGCCTGGTGGGCTGCTGTTTATGGGGTCACACAGAGTAGGACACGACTGAAGCGACTTAGCAGCGACAGCGGCAGCAAACCCATACTAACAAATATCTGTCGGATACTGAGTGAATATTCTCCACCTACAAATCCTATCTAGACAGACTCACACCCTCCGCTCTCCATCCTGACCCTTCACACACATCCTCCTACATCACAGTAACTAGGAAGGCTTCATGGCTCTTAAAGGATTTTCAACACTATAAGTTGAGGACCTCATAGCGTCTGTCAGAAATCATCAGAGAGAACAATGATATTAATCCTCTCATACAGATGAGGCAAGTGTCTCAGAGAATAAGAGCTTCTCAGAGCTGGAAGGATTGGCCATGGCACTTGGTTCCAGGTTAGCCGCTTCTAGTTGCTATCTTTCTTCCAATCCAGCTTCTCTAGAGGGGAGGAAAAGTCACCCTAATGAAGTACCTACTGAGTTGCAGGTACCTTCTTTTGTTTATCTCATCCAATCTTTGCAATGGCCCCTTGAGGCACATATCATTGCCCCAATTTTATAAGTGTGGTAACTGAGATACAGGGAAGTCAAGGTCACCCAGCAAATAAATAATGGGGGCAGGATTCCACCTCACATCACTTGGATCTAAAACCCATGCTTTTGGCCCTCACGACTTTGCCCCCCTCATGTAGAGAACTCCATGTCCTGTGACTGTCTCATTAGTAAATCAGTCCCCATGCTATTGCAGTGAAAGCAACCTTCATAAATAAATTACCTCCCCAATCAATCAAATAATGAGCAGCAAACGGTGTTTTAATTCCCAGACTTCCAACCAGCTGAGTAGAGCACTATGTGTCACTGGTTTGTGCTGCCTGTGTCATTTCACACAAATCCCCAGCTGAACAACCACAAAACTGAAAAAGTCAGCACGTGCATTAGCCCAAACAAGGACATCTTGTTGCAGGACTGAATGCCCTTCCATAAGAAGACCTAAAATCACCAAAATTCTAGGAATTTGGCTGGAGTATGAGATAGTATCTATAGAACCTCTATTAAAAAGTAAATGATATCCACTACAAATTAGGACTTTAGCTCATTTTTCAGGTAGGCAGTGATACAGACTTCCCTGGATCTTCCTTCTGCAGTGCTCCTTTCCCCACCAATGTAGTGACTTTCCCATGGAAAGAGGATCGGGGCCAGGGAAGGTGTCAGGAGAGCCTGACTGGAGATCAGTGTGAGGCGCAGAGTGGCTGGGCTGCAGGGCAGGAGAAGGCACCACCTCACTTGGGGACCACAGAACTCTTGGGTGGTTCCTAACAAGCCTGGCTTGCCCTCTTCCTCAAGTTTCCACCTCTCATTCTTCCCACCCTGGGGCAAATCCCCCCGTCATTGTCCTGTGGGCCAAGTAAGGCAGTGAGAAGGCATTGAGGACACCAGCCCACTTGCCTGCCCTTAAGGGAGAAATCACTCTCTTCCTGCTCCCAGAATCAGCCTCCTCCGGGGTTGAATACTGGCCAGAGAACTCCCACCATTTCACAGCCATCTCCTGCATGAGTTTTGGCCTTAGTTTCTTCCATCCACCTGGCCCCACCGGCTTACCATACTTCAGAGATTCAGCAGGTTTTGTCCACTGTAAGGAGTTTCCTGAGGATCTGAGTAGCCAAAACTCATGGTACACTGAGTCTGTCTTCAACTCCTGGGCTGTTTCTCCAAGACTGCTCTAGCTCCAGGCTCTCTTCTAATGTATAAAATACTTTCCCTAAATCGCCACGTGTTTGAAACTGAGCTGCTATGATGTGCCAGCAACAGAGGCAGGTAAGTGACAGTTGGTTTCAACAAGCACCCTATAAAAATGAGGACAAGATTTGAGTGGTAAAGGAAAGGTTTCTGAAAAGGCAGCCTCACCTCAACAGGTCCCGAATTGAGCTCCTTGTCTTCCCCACTGTCTCCTCTTTGTAGAGGTTCTGTCCTGATGACTGGCTTTCTCATCTGTTCAGTCACTCCAGAAAGTGGGAGTCAGTCCTGAAGTCCTATATCCAATCAATAGCCAAGTGTTGTCAATTTGTCTCCTTGATCTGATGCAAACATATCCCCTTCTCTCCATTCTCAGATGACATGACCAGATTCCAGTCTTGGCTGTCTGTCATGTGGATGATTGCCATAACTTCCCAACTTGTCTGCCTGTCTGTGGCCTTCCCCCGAACAACCAATCCTCCCTTAACTTGATGCCTCGGAGGTCTTTAGGAAATGCAGACTAACCTCAGAAAACACTGTGCTTGCTAGCACCCGCCTGCTGCTTCCAGTCCATCTGAGTGCGGCCAGAAATGCACAAGCAATAACCATTTTCCTGCCCCTCCAGGACCAATGTAGAGCCACTTGTCGGTGCACAGACAGCTGTGCTGTTCCACACCTGAATTCCTCAGTGTATACTGTCCTCTCCATCTAAATGCCCCTTCCCCAGGCTACCTAGAACATCTCCAACCTTCTACCCCTCCTCACATTCTTTCTCAGGTACTGTCTGTTGTACCAACAATTACCTAATACTTCCAGTCTCCCCTTAGCACTCATTAGTTTTGCCTGTGTCTGTTCTGTACACTTTGGCAAACTTGTTTACTTAATTTTCTGACAATGCATTAGTTTTACTTCAATCAAGTCAAAACACTTTCTAGCTGCTGCAAAGTCCATCTCCAGTTTTCTATTACAGATTCACTTTTTTTTAAATTTTATTTTATTTTTAAACTTTACATAATTGTATTAGTTTTGCCAAATACCAAAATAAATCCGCCACAGGTATACATGTGTTCCCCATCCTGAACCCTCCTCCCTCCTCCCTCCCCATATCATCCCTCTGGGTCGTCCCAGTGCACTAGCCCCAAGCATCCAGTATCGTGCATCAAACCTGGACTGGCATCTTGTTTCATACATGATATTTTACATGTTTCAATGCCTGTGAATGGAATTGTTTCCTTTATTTCTATTTATGTTTTCTCATCATTAGTGTATAGGAATGCAAGGGATTTCTGTGTGTTAGTTTTATACCCTGCAACTTTACTATATTCATTGATTAGCTCTAGTAATTTTCTGGTGGTGTCTTTAGGGTTTTCTATGTAGAGGATCATGTCATCTGCAAACAGTGAGAGTTTTACTTCTTCTTTTCCAATCTGGATTCCTTTTATTGCCTTTTCTTCTCTGATTGCTGTGGCTAAAACTTCCAAAACTATGTTGAATAGTAGTGGTGAGAGTCGGCATCTTTGTCTTGTTCCTGACTTTAGGGGAAATGCTTTCAATTTTTCACCATTGAGGATAATGCTTGCTGTGGGTTTATCATGTATGACTTTTATTATGTTGAGGTATGGTCCTTTTATTCCTGCTTTCTGGAGGGTTTTTATCATAAATGGATGTTGAATTTTGTCAGAGGCTTTCTTTGCATCTGTCGAGATAATCATATGGTTTTTATCTTTCAATTTGTTAATATGGTGTATCACATTGATTGATTTGCAAATATTGAAGAATCCTTGCATCTCTGGGATAAAGTCCACTTGATCATGATGTATGATCTTTTTAATATGTTATTGGATTCTGTTTGGTAGTATTTTGTTGAAGACTTTAGCATCTATGTTCATCAGTGATATTGGCCTGTAGTTTTCTTTTTTTGTGTCATCTTTGTCTGATTTTGGTATTAGGGTGATGGTGGCCTCATAGAACAAGTTTGGCAGTTCATCTTCCTGGAAGAGTTTGAGTAGGATAGGTGTTAGCTTTTCTCTAAATTTTTGGTAGAATTCACCTGTGAAGCCATCTCATCCTGGGCTTTTGTTTGTTAGATACTTAGGAATAAATCTACCTAAAGAAACAAAAGACCTATATGTAGAAAACTATAAAACACTGATGAGAGAAATCAAAGATGACACAAATAGATGGAGAAATATACCATGTTCATGAATCAGAAGAATCAATATAATGAATAGGAGTATAATACCCAAAGCAATCTATAGATTGAATGCAATCCCTATCAAGCTACCGATGGTATTTTTCAGAGAACTAGAACAAATAATTTCATAATTTGTATGGAAATACAAAAAACCTCAGATAGCCAAAGCAATCTTAAGAAAGAAGAATGGAACTGGAGGAATCAACCTGCCTGACTTCAGGCTCTACTACAAAGCTATAGTCATCAAGACAGTATGGTACTGGCACAAAAACAGAAATATAGATCAATGGAACAAAATAGAAAGCCCAGAGGTAAATCCACACACCTATGGACACCTTATCTTTGACAAAGGAGGCAAGAATATACACTG
>NW_011494601.1:1571202-1571573 GCF_000754665.1 Bison bison bison
AATTGGCTAAAATACAATTGCTTCCATTTTTCTGTCTGTACAACACAATCCTGTAGCGATGCTACCACGTGTCTGTGTCTGACGCTTGCTGTTGTTTGGTTCCTAAGCTGTGTCCAGCTTTCTTGTGACCCCATGGACTATACCCTGCCAGACTCCTTTGTCCACAGGATGTTTTTATAGGCAAGAATACTGGAGTGAGTTGCCATTTTCTACTCCAGGGGATCTTCCCAACCCATGAATCAAATCTGTGTCTCCTGCATTGGCTGATGGATTCTTTACCCCTCTGCCACCAGGGAAGCCCCATCTGATGTTTATACAACCCAAATATCAAGTTAAAAACTAAAATTTTGATCAACTCTGTTGGAGGAAGC